>NC_084618.1:58929710-59177210 GCF_033978795.1 Nerophis ophidion
GATTGATCTGCCCTCCTCTTACATGTCGTGTACTAACTGTGACGATGCTGACACACTAGCAATCATCAGGCTTATAGTATCCTCTCTCTATTGCCGTAGTGGCCAAATTGGGTGCATGGGTCTAAATTTGGCCCCGAACAGACATTTAGTTTGGCCTGCCAAAATGGCGGTTTCCCAAAATTCCTGACTATTCATACTGACCTCTTTGAAGCACACAAAATGTTAATGGCATGTCCGTAAGGTTAACTAGTTTGGCCAGCGTCCAATGGGCACATTTTCACTTTGGCCGTTGGAGACAAAAAATGTTTGGGCATCCCTGCTCTCGACTCTTATTAATCTATTAGTTAATATCCTGTTAATAACTGTCTACTTTCTGCTGCAACACTGTTCCATCTACACTTCTTAAACTTTACTAAGCACTTATTTCTTGCTGTTGTTTAAAGCTAGCTTAGCAGTTAGTTTGTAACATGTCCAGACTCGTCCTCCAGTGATAATGATGATGCTTGATAATGATATTGAAGATACTAAGAAATGCAGTTTATTTACTGTAATGGAGGAGATTATTGTTAGCTTAGGGGAGCGAGTCAACACTATGTAAGGAGACACATAATTAGCTACTAGTCACTTGTCAGCCGGGAGACTTAAATTAAGTCAGCCAAAGGGCATTGATGTTCGTGATCGGCATTAAAAGGCATCAATCGGCAATAACGATAAGTGATAACATACTTTTTCATGAAAAATGTCCGATCCTGATTGTTGGCTGATCGATCAGAACATCCTTACATTTTACCCATTACATATGGTAATTAGAAGTGAAATTCATGATTAATTATTAGGGATGCAGAATAAATATCGGACAGATAATTATCGGGTTGATAAATTGATAAGAATTTTTAAAAAAAGCTCTGATAATAAACGCTAATGAAGCGAGATTGTACGTACTGTGCAAGCATGAGCAAATCAAGCATCCTACCTAGGGCTGGGCGATATATCGATATATACGATATATCGCGGGTTTGTCTCTGTCAGATATAGAAAATGACTATATTGTAATATTCGAGTATACGTTCTCACGCAGTTGCTTTTAGCTGCGGGCGTACACTTCAGGTTCTTCTCGCTCTTTCCTGTCTTTCACATTCTTACATACGTCACACACACACTGTCACGTCATACGTCACATACGTGTCCGCCCTTGCAGAGCAGAGAGGTAGCATACTGGGCTACGTTAGCTGCTAACGTAGCCGTACGAGAGAAAGAAGGTGCGGATCTGGTAATAAATGAAGGAAGACTTAATTCCCCCCCAACAAAAATCAGGGTTTCCATCGTCTGGTGGTGGTTCGGCTTCAAGTGTGGATATGTCGAAAAGACAACCGTAATTTGTCAAGTGTGGGGGGAAAAAGCGTTGCTATAAAAAGTAGAATTACTGCTAGTATGTAGCATCATTTGAAAAGTCACTCACTAGAGAATGAAGAGAATTTAATAACGTCCGTAGTAACCTACCACATAGTGAAGGACAAATACTATTTGATTTCCTATTATGCAGCTCATTTTTATTTGACACTTAAAATGTCTCTGAAAATCTTGCACTTTCTGTTTTGGAAATGACTTGAATGTTTGTGCCATTGCTTAATAACTTTAATAAATACACTTTTGGTCAATTGACTTAGTTGTGATTTCCCTCTCTGCATGAAAGTTTGAAGGGGAACATTATCACCAGACCTATGTAAGCGTCAATATATACCTTGATGTTGCAGAAAAAAAGACCATATGTTTTTTAAACCGATTTCCGAACTGTAAAAGGGTGAATTTGGCGATTGAAACGCCTTTCAATTGTTCGCTGTCGGAGCAATGACCTTTCACCCGTGACGTTACAAAGGGAAGCATTCCGCCATTTTCTCAAACACATTACAGACACCAAGTCAAATCAGCTCTATTATTTTCAGTTTTTTCAACTGTTTTCCGTACCGTGCTAGCGTGTGTAATATAGCCAAGAGTCATGGATACATTGCATTATGGGTAAGTGTTATGTTGCGTTTATAATGTGTTACAGAGCCAATGTTCTCGAGAAATGTGTTTGGTGTGGGTTCACAGAGTGTGGCACATATTATTAAGAGTGTTAAAGTTGTTTTATATCACAACCATTACTGTGATCTGTATGGCTGTGGAATATGACCCCTGGTTTACAGAAATTAAGAGCAAAATAAAAATACTCTGCCATTTTGAAAATAACAGAAGGTAAAGCTTCACTCAAGACCTCATGAATTTGACCTGGTGGTTAAAGTAAGCATGTGCTTATTAAATTGGGGAGCAAGTTTTACCTGGCAGTAAATCAAGGCAGGCGCATATTACATGCCCGGCGGCTATTCAAGGAAATACAGTATATGAATGCAGTATGAAGAAGAATGTTTTAATGTATACAAATAGAATCATCATACTGCTGTGTTTATATGCATCAAGTGTTCATTCAAGGCCAAGGCAAAATATCGTAATATAAAGTATATCGCAATATGGCCTAAAAATATCGCGATATTAAAAAAAGGCAATATCGCCCAGCCCTACATCCACCCCACCTCCTCATGTGTTATGCTGTAAGCCTGAGCTCATTGTAAACAAACATGGCGTGGGACTTCTTCACTGTTTCAGAGGTAGACACTTTGCATGCTATTTGCGCCAAATGTTCTGCGAGCATTCCAAGTAGAAAAAAAAAAACATCCTACATGAAACACCAGTATCATTAAAACAGTGTTTTGAAAGCCTGCAGAAACCCCTTTGCTGCCCCAAAGCCAGTCGCTTACTCCTATCACCAGCGTGTTTGAAAAGAGCAAAAACTTTTATCATTGTCGACCGGCGAACTAAAGAGATTTCTAATTCCATCATGGGGAGCACGGCGCTGGACGACCAGCACCCACCATTGTTGAAGATACCGGCTTTTGTCAGCACAATTCTACAGGTAGTTTGTTGAATCCACCTTTGTTAGAGTCTTACTTACCTCCATCTAAATATAAAAATTAATGTATTTAAATATGTTATCGGTATTGGACTTGAGAAGCAGGAAGTTACCTGTGTCAGTATCGGCTTGAAAAAAACATTAATATTGCGCATCCCTACACTGCCAACCTAGTATTTAGTCAAAATCGATTACTTTCAATGACAATCGCAATATTTAACTTCCGCTGCGGCTTTCTTTCTCACTTTCTTAATTGTGAATTGCAACCAATGTAGCAAAAATTTAATTCTCAGAGTGCACGCAAAATGCTTAGAAATTGTATGTATTGAATTGTTGAAAACATTGATGTAGCTGAAGTCTTGTATCAGACAGTCTGAACCAACAGCGCCTCGGCTGATTGTAGCCAATTAGTACACTCCATTTTGCGAATAATACTTCATGACACGATTTATCAATAATTACACACAATCGACAGAGTTCTTAGTGACGACTTCATCAATTATTATTCCTTTTCATCTCATATATTCCTTATTCCTTTTAATATTTTTAGGCCATACGCGATATACGATATATATTACGATATTTTGCCTTGAATGAACACTTGATGCATAAAATCACAGCAGTATGACAATTCTATGTGTCTACATTAAAACATTCTTCTTCATACTGCATTCATATATGCTACTTTTAAACTTTCATGCAGAGAGGGAAATCACAACTAAGTCAATTGACCAAAAGTGTATTTATTAAAGTTATTAAGCAATGGCACTAACATTCATGTCATTTCCAAAACATAAAGTGCAAGATTGTCAGAGACATTTTAAGTGTCAAATAAAAATTAGCTGCATAATAGGAAATCAAATAGTATTCGTCCTTCACTATGTGGTGGGTTACTACGGACGTTATTAAATTCTCTTCATTCTCTAGCGAGTGACTTTTCAAATGATGCTACATATTAGCAGTAATGCTACTTTTTATAGCAACGCTTTTTCCCCTCACTTGACAAATTACGGTTGTCTGTTCGACATATTCCCACTTGAAGCCAAACCAATGCCAGACGATGGACCCTCTGCTGTTTTTATTGGGAATTAAATCTTCCTTCATTTGTTACCGCACCTTCTTTCTCTCTTATTACTACTCGTACGGCTTTGTTAGCATCACAGCTAACGTTACCCAGTCTGCTACCTCTCTGCTGGGCGAGGGCGTATACGTAAGTGACATATGACGTGACAGTATGTGTCGTGTGTAAATTTCTGCGCCTGCTTGTCTATGAGAAGGAAAGACAGGAAAGAGTGAGAAGAGCCTGTAGTGTAATGCCTGCAGCTAAAAGCAACTGCATGTATACTCGAATATTTTACGATAGTCATTTTCTATATCGCACAGAGACAAACCCGCGATATATCGTGTATATCGATATATCGCCCAGCCCTACCTTAAACAAATAATTATTTAGCCTAAGCTCCGTTTCAACCACACTAAAAAAGCGTTCGAGGCTGCCCTCCTTAGATAATTTTCCCACGGGTAAGTGTGCCGTGTATTTCTTGTATCTCCGGCTCTTATCTTTGTATAGACTCATCGATCGTTTAAAAACTGAGTTCGGAGAGGAAGTGGTGCCAGAAAGACCGTGCCCCATACAGGAACTGACGTCAGAAAGAACACGCCACAACCAGCTTCATAACAACCGGTTTCCAATAGAATAGAATAGAATAGAATAGGGTTGTCCGCCGATATTTGCCAAAAAATGCATATCGGCAAGGCATGGGAAAATGCCGATCCAGATCCAGTTGTAAAAAAAAATCTGGTCCGTGTTTTCCAACGCACTTGATTTAAATATTACATTTCACCTTCTGCTACATGAATTCCTTAAGAGAAATTGATTGCAGCTCTTTCGGATACAACACTTCTCAGACGGCAAGAGCACTTTTGAATTTCCAGGTCAGCTGTGATTCTACTTACCGAAAAACTTTTGTCAATTTGTCGAATGAGAAACAACGAGAATGCAGACTCCCGTGGATGTGATAAAAATGGTGTGGCGTGTGCTTTGTATTACCTGGCTGATGAAGGAAGACTAGGTAAAACATTGAATGCATTTGGACTGGCAAAGCAGACTGTATCAGTTATTTTCCACCCTGTATGTCGCGGATTCAACGTCTAGGTCTAGAGTGTACAAAGTCACAAAGAACGAATAGACAATGAAGGTTAAGGCAAAAGGAGTGTTCTGACCAGATATCTACATCCTTAGATTGACTGATGTAAAATGTTCTTTATCTCATTGTTTACTTTCACGTGTCCAACAATAAAGATGTGATTAATTTATGATGGCTCAGGTGTGATTCACTACAATAGGGCCCCACAGCGCACTGGATTGCAGTTAATTTAAATACCACAACACTGGATATTGTTCAGATAAGTTATATTTAATTTAAGAACTTGCACACAAAGCAACACTGCAGGTGACTATGACGTGCGCATTTTTTGCGCATGCGTACTTGGTCGGGTTGCACTGGCGGACGGAGGAGTGAGGGGGTCTTAAATGACCATTGTGTGTGTGGACAAAGATAAGGATAGGTGGGATTTACCCTGGATAACCTTAGTGTAGAAGGGGCCTTAGATAACTCATTGAAGGGTGGTGTTGTGTATGTACGAGGATAGTACGTCTTCAATGGAAACAAAACACCTACGCAGCAGAGAAACGGCAAGGTGGAGGACCGAGGAAACAGCCCCCCCTTCAAACAGCGGACAAGTGAGCCAATGCCAGGGCGTGCAACATCCACTCTGCTTAAGTGTCCCCAGGCAAGACTTGCCACGTCCTGCTTCTCTGCAAAGGTCAATTACCCAGAGGGAATCAAATATGGAATTATTATTATTATGGCATGCTACTTATAAGCCATCCACACACAGTACACCAGCCATCCTGGAGTCGCAGCTTAGATCCCTGAAGCAGGATGTGTGTGTCGACACATGACTTGTGTGTGCTTGCACCGTAACAACCTGCACTGTCGTGAGTTGAGGGGTTGTGGTTCCAAGAGAAGCACTTTACTTAAATTAGACTCTCAACGGCTCGACACGCAGGTGTCAGTCTCAGCGTGTGTGTGTGTGTGTGTGTGTGTGTGTGTGTGTGTGTGTGTGTGTGTGTGTGTGTGTGAGGGGGGCGTCAGGCTGCAGCCAGCGCGTGTGCGAGCAGACTAAACAAGACAGAGGCTCGGCAGACAGCGAGCGCAACAAGGGAGCGAGCGCAGGAAGAGGATGGGAGTCTATGATGGAGAGAGAGAGACAGCGAGAGTGAAGATGATAATAACCCAGTGTGACCTTATTTCAGCAGGGCTTTCCCTACTCTCCTGAGCCTCCCTCATTTCACTCGTATTTACACAGGGATAAAATGGATTATTGAAGAGGGAAAATGAAATTAAGAGGTGGAAGAAAATAAAGATAAAATTCTGAAATAATGGATTAGAATTTAAGTAAATCACAAATTGTTTTGTATTATTAGTAGGTTTGTCAAAAATAATTAGTTAACTCTTGTGATTAATCACAAAAAATTATTGCATTAATCATGTATACACGTAGATTGATGATGCAACTGTACATGGTCATTTACCTTAACCGCGGATGGTTACCTGAGAGTTTGTACAGTTCGGGATCAGGTCATTACATACGCTCGTGCTAAAATTAGTGAGGAGATTTCCGGAGCGTTTAGACTGACAAACAAAATCCGATCTGACAATGTAGTTTGTTGTGCAGTGTGAAGTTGAGGTAGTCCAAATCCAATTGGAATCTGATCTTTTCAAATGTGACTTCAGTCTAGGGTTGTACGGTATACCAATATTAGTATTGAACCCAGGGTTTCCCACAAATTCATTTATTTGTGGCGGCCCGCCACGAAAGAATTACGGCCGCCACAAAAAATAATAATAATAATAATAATTATATATATATATATATATATATATATATATATATATATATATATATATATACTTTTTTTATTTTTTTTTTTTTTCGGCTTTTGACTCGCTCGACCGCTCATAAAAGCAATGAGACTCTGTCTGTGAATGGAGCTTGTAGTTACATATTACATACATATGTAAATATTATATAAATATGTATATAAATATGTACATAAAGTGTTGTAATTATATTCCAACTCCCCGTTCTTCTTGGTCGCCGCCGCTGCACTCTCCCAACCGCGCCACGCCGTCCCGCAACTTTAAGTAAGCAGATATTAACAGTAAATGAACAAGTAGATTGATAATTCCTTTTCTACCACTTGTCCTTAATAATGTTGACAAAATAAAAAAATGAAAATTTAAACAATATGTTACTGCTAGGGGTGTAACGGTACGTGTATTTGTATTGAACCGTTTCGGTACAGGGGTTTCGGTTCGGTACGAGGGTGTATCGAACGAGTTTGTATTCTGAAGTCTTAACAAGCTGCTCTGCTTTCTGCCTGTCTGAGCAGTGAATACCCAGCATTGTCCCGCCCACACAAACATCTGATTGCGTATTCAGAACGCGTGTTGTAAATGCTTCGTTGTCGATCAGACATGTGTTTAGCAGCGGACATCGTACACTCCCCAAATTATAAAAAACACTTTCCAGTCACAACTATTACAAACATCACTATGAGCCCGTTGACATTCTAGAAACTTAAACTGCAGTTCAGCTCGCTCACAGTTCTGACTTGAGGTGATGTGAAGGCTAATTAGCTTTTAGCGTTACGTTAGCTAATTTAGCTTTGTGTGTGCGTGCGTGCGTGCGTGTGTATGTGTGTGCGTGTGTTAGGGGCAGCAAAGCCCTGTCTGTCTATTATTTCACATGAACTAACATGAACTCCATAGATATCAGGGATGAATAGTCTCTCCTATTGCAATTGTACTATTTTTCAGCTAGTTACATGAATCATTAGTAATGTAGCAGCCTAGTTTTGAATGGCAGGGTGCCTACTATCACATGTTGACAAAAATATAACATTTACATAATAAAAGTCAACTACAGGCTTCCCCAATGCTGTAATAAATCAAGCATGATGAGTTGACTTGAAACTGTTTAATGTTGCACTTTTTATATGTAGAAGAAAGGTTTTTTCATTTTATTTAATCAAAACAAACAACTTGAGGCAGTTTAATGTGGATTAACGTGGGCAGAATTACTATAGTGTTCCCAATGTTAAAAGGATAAAGACATTGTTTAAAAATTTGGTAAATAAATAACCAAAAAATGTATATTTGGTTGTTTTCTTACTGTACCGAAAATGAACCGAACCGTGACCTCTAAACCGAGGTACGTATCGAACCGAAATGTTTGAGTAGTGTTACACCCCTAGTTACTGCATACGTCAGAAGCTAAATTAGGAGCCTTTGTTTGTTTACTTATTATTAAAAGTAAAGTAGTTTGGTATGTTTACTGTTTTCTTTAATGACAAACTTGCAATAAGAAACACGTTTAATGTACCCTAAGATTTTTTGTTAAAATAAAGCCAATAATGCAATTTCTTGTGGTCCCCCTTATTTGAAAATGTATTGAAATAATTTTGGTACCGGTACTGGTACCAAAATATTGGTATCGGGACAACAGTCTTTTCATCAGCTTTGGACAAACTACGTCATTAGTGTACACGGGGAAAGACGTGACCCACTAGCGGAAGTGGATACTTCATCACAACATCTGGTTTTGGTGAACAGACCATTTTTTCAACGAACACATTTTCGGTGCGAGTCAATAGTGCCCAAATAATAGGCTGTATGTAATATATGAATATATATTTTGATTCTAAAGAAATAGCGATTTCTTAAGAACTGGAATTGACGTTCTGGCGTATTTTCTTACATGTTATGTATATTGCGTAAGTTGTTTACATAAGTGAGTTGAAAAATAAAGTTCCACACTGATGTCCGTGTTACCTCTATTTAACAGACATAAAAAGATTAGAACCCACCCAAATATATTACACTATTTTATATATATGTGTGTGTGTGTCCATTAATACATTATATTACTTTCAATTATTTTCACGTGAAACAAACAACAAATTTTTAAGGTGTGGCTTCCTTGTTCATTTAAAGAATCCGGTCAACTTCCTTTGCTTTCACATTATCAAACTGTGCATGCAAGTGACATCAAGGCCACATTGGGGCCTGTTTGCATTTATACTGCAGTCTGATAAAGATCACATTTTACTTACAGTGTACCCCGGGGGTCCCCAAACTTTTTGACTCGGGGGCCGCATTGGGATGATGATTTAATTTTTCAGCATGATCTGGCACTTGCTCACAGTGCCAAAACCAGCAGTAACTGGTGTACTGACCATGGCATTACTGTCCTCGATTGGCCTGCCAACTCTCGTGACCTAAACCCCATAGAGAATTTGTGGGGTATTGTGAAGAAGAAGCGGAAAGACACCAGACCCAATAATACAAATGAGCTGAAGGCTACTTTTGAACCATCCTGGGCCTCCATAACACCTCAGCAATGCCACAGGCCGATTGCCTCCATGCCACGCCGCATTGATGCAGTAATCCGTGCAAAATGATTCCCAACCAAGTACTGAGTGTATTACTTGACATTTTCAAATGTTTGATTTTGTTTTGCTGTTATAAAACTTTTTTTAATTACTTGGTGTGAGGAAATATTAAAATTTTTGGAGATAGGATTTTTGAGTTTTCTTAAACTGTATGGCATAATCAGCAATATTAAATAAAAAGGCATTATCACAATATTCTAATTTTCTGAGACAGTCCTGTATATATATATATATATATATATATATATATATATATATATATATATATATATATATATATATATATATATGTATATACATCCATCCATCCATTTTCTACCGCTTATTCCCTTTGGTGTCGCGGGGGGCGCTGGTGCCTATCTCAGCTACAATTGGGCGAAAGGCCGCGTACACCCTGGACAAGTCGCCACCTCATCGTATATGTGTATGTATATATATATCTATCTATCTATATATATATATATATAGATAGATATATATATATATATATATACACACACACACACATACAGGGAATAAGCGGTAGAAAATGGATGGATGAATGGATATACACATACAGATATACAGACAGATATCTATACATATATATACACATATATACATACATATACACATATACATATTTATACATATACACACATATACAAGGATATATTCATACAAATATACATATACACTTACATACATACACACACAAATAAATACACATACATATATACACATATGTACATATGAACACATTTACATATACACACATACATATACATATAGACACATATACATAAACATATAGACATACATATATTTACACACGTATACATATATACCTATATATATATATATTTTCATATATACACTGTGCATATATACATATACATCCAACACAGACACATGCTTTCGAACATGAGCAAAACACAGATCAAAAGGACGCAGAAAGAGAGACATTAGGCTTTTATTAAAGAGACAAGAAGAAGTAGAGACACTTTAGCAACAATCAAAGACAAACTCTAAAAAAAAACAGATAGTGAGAGTAAGAAAGGTATACCGAGACACATGCAGACAAGGAGCTTTTAATCAGCCTGAATCCAAAATTTAGACAGGCACATGTAAAGGCACAGGCAGCCCCAGTGGGATTAGGACCTCAGCAATATGTGTGTGTGTGTTCGTGTGTGTGTGTGTGGGTGTGTGTGTGTCCCGTGAGACTGATTAGCAATGAATGACTAATGACGGATCTTTGTTGTTGTTGATCTTTTTTTCTTCTCCTAGCTCTCTCTCTCTCTCTCTCTCTTATTCTCTCATTTCTTGTTTTTTTATTTTATATTCGCAGCCAGGGCGAGCGCATGAGAGGGATTCACACACTCACACACACACACGCCTACACACATACACTAACTCACACATACACACACACACACTGGCCTCCATGTATATTCAACAAAGGCTCCTGAATATACTTAATGCTTTCATGTGTGTCACTGTGTAACGATCCATGCTGTTCCACACAGCTGCTTCTCTGTATTTCTAACTCTTTCTCCCTAACTGATGCACGCACGCACACACACACACACACACACACACACACACACACACACACACACACGCACGCACGCAGCCGTGTATTACCTTTTAATGTCTACCTGTCTGTCACGCCAATCTGTTCCGTCTTTATGACGGCACAACTATGAGGAAACCTCCAGCATCGGGGAGGCTTTTTATTCGTCACCTCCAGATGAACCTCGAGCGTCCCTCCTTCCAACCCCCACACACATCCCTTCCATCCATCTGAGCCCCCCCGCCCCGACTGCAAAACAAACTGGACATAGACCCTCCTGAATGGAAGCCATTACAATATGAATGGGGCAAACAGCTGAAATGAATCGAGGAGAGAGACCGAACACAAGAAACGCATCAAACAAGTCGACTTGAGTGTCCACGAAGTCAGGCTATAAACGTGACACCCACCCCCCACTTCTCAGGTGTCCTTTGTCTTAGTATCTTTTATCCTAAACACATGTGGCGTAAAAAAAAAACTGTGCGATCATGTCCAACCAACACGCACCCCCCCACCCCTCTGTGATGTCACCTTTGGGTCACATAGCGTAGGAAGTGGGATTGCCTTGACCCCTGTGACAAAGCCAAGAGCCCATAAAACAACAAATGTCTGCAAATGCACACATACAGTACACACACACACACACACACACACACACACACACACACACACACACACACACACACACACTCACTCACTCACTCACTCACTCACTCACTCACTCACTCACTCACTCACTCACTCACTCACTCATTCACTCATTCACTCACTCACTCACTCACTCACTCACTCACTCACTCACTCACTCATTCACTCACTCACTCACTCACTCACTCACTCACTCACTCACTCTGCTGCTTTCATATCAGAAGGAGCAGCCATATAAAAACCGCATAAAACACCTTGTATTTTCTTTTTAAATAGACAACTCCTTCCTTACCGACACAGTACAAGCCGTTCTTTATAGGATTTTATTTTTCCGACATGATATTGCTTTAATTCCCCTGACTTCTGTGCTAATATAGCACACTGGGAATATCATCAAATACAGAAAATATAATAAAAGGTAATAGCACAACATAAAACATGTCAAATATTACATATGCATGCACAATTGTTTATTATGGATAAGCCACATTACTTCATTACTTTATGGTTTTGCAGAAAATCCGAAAATAAAACAAAAAACACAGTGATTCTTAGTTTACACAAAAATTACTAAAATCATTTAAAGTTGTTTTTTTTCATGAAAATTATAATGGTAAATCACATAAGAACACATGACATTTGTTGTCAATATCATAATAATAAAAATCTAATACTACATGCGTATATTTATGTTATTAAATTTCTAATAATGGAAATAATCATTTACTTTTCATGTAACATATGGTTTGTATGTATTTTAAACTTGCATACAGTTACAATATGGTACAAAAATCATATTCCTAATTTCTCATTATACAACATGTCCAAATGGAGGATGAAGAACCACATCTTATTTAATCCTATGTCCCTTTTTTATTTCATAGAAATTCCTTACACATGTGTTTGTTAACTTGCTGTGCTTAATGTGTAACAACTAAAATAAATAAACCAGTAATCAATAAAGTTTTTCATACGGTAAAACTGTTCAAACCGCTGACATAAGTCAACTGAGTCAAGTAATTACATTGCAGTGAGAGTAAAAAAAAACAAAACCTATTGCCAAATTAAAATAAATAAATTTTGCAATTAGATTGCATCTTATTGTAAATCAGAATCACACTTTTCTAGATGTATTTTCAGCCCTTCTTAAGAAAGAGCTGAAAACTCTCCTATGAAAGTTTATGATATGTAATTTTATGAAATGTATGTGTGAAGGAGTGATTGCAAACAGCAAAAAGTGTAGACTTACGGGGGAAATGTAGTTAAGTATGTGCAAATGTCTTTTTTTTCCCCCTTCAAACTGTTTGTTCACTTCATGTGCTCATTTTGTAACACAAAAAAATTTAATAAATTAATAAATAGTTACGGTTTCACATATGGTAAAATTGTTTAGACAGCACCAAAATAGTTTACCATATACATCCAAGCATGCCTTGTAGCCCCAACTTGACATAAGTCAACTAAGTTAAGTAATTACAAATATAACATAATTCAGGATAAAATATGCACGTTTTTGTATATTCTACCAAAAGCAAATTTGTAAGGTCAGAGGTCACTGAGGATTGACAATTTCGCTATAATCATATATGCATTCCTTTATTGCCCAAACTTTGTCTGAAATCGGTAAATTAAGTTATGTAATTAAAAATATAACATATCATTAAAAACATGAAGACGTGTATTATTTAATAACTTGTTGTACATTCAGCTAAAAATAAATTTGTAAGGTCAGAGGTCACAGATGATTGACAATTTCACTATAACAATCCAAGCATGCCTTTGATGCGCTAATTGTGTGACATTAGTAAACTGAGTTACGTAATTAAAAAAAATATAACATATAATTGAAAAACAATATATCATGTTGTAGTTCTGTATTCAATTTTTTTTTTTTTGGTACATTCAACCAGAAGTGAATTTGTTAGGTCAGCGGAAACTGATGATGGACAATTTTACCAGATTCTCATTCCTTTATGGCACCAACTAAACAATTACAGTAACAAGTGAAGTAAATAAGTAATTACAAATATAACTAATAAAAACTAAATAAGTTATATGTATTTATTTTTTTGTACATTTAACCAGAAGTGAATTTGTAAGGTCACAGGTCACCTAATGATTAACAATTTCACCATACTTATACAAGCATCCCTTTTTGGCCCCAACTTTGTACTGACACCATTAAACTTAGTTAAGTACCTTAAAAATAATATAACATACTATTCATTAACGTAAGTAAATTTTAACAAGAAGTGAATTTGTAAACACTAAAAAATGCTGCGTTATTTTGATAACTCAATTTATGAATTGCGAGCGTTGGGTTAAATTTTGGAGTTATTTTTACAAAGAGCAATCAATTTTTTGGAGTTGGAGGGGTATTATTTTAACTTAATTTCTGGGTTTTAAAAACTATGAACCCTTTTTGGGTTGTTTTTCAATGAGTCACACATTTTTGGGTAAAAGGCTTTGTTTTTAATTGAAAAGGTACTTTTTTCTTGAAGTGAATTGTATTAAGGATTAATCTCATTAACATTATTTACAATCAAACATCATATGTACATGAAAATACCTGACCATGCTGTATAGAACTACTATGACCACATACAGCAATTGTTATAAAAATAAAAAAAAGTCATTCATATTTTGCTTTTGTGTATATTTTAATGGAATAAAAATAATTTGGATCAGTACGTTGGGAAAGACTAGGACATACCAGCAGTAAAATGTATAATTTTTAACCAACTATTGGGTCAAGGAGTGCTAAATTGCGCAACCCAATTGTTGGGTTTGGAATAACCAAACACTGTGGTCAGCATAACTCAGCTTTTGTGTTAAATAAATTCAACTCAATAGTTGGGAAATGAATCAACCAACTTTAAGTTAGCAGAACTCAACTTTTGGGATGAATAATTCAACCCAATAGTTTGGTTGGGGATAACCCAACATTAAGTCATCATAACTCAACTTTTCTGTTAAAAAATTATACGCAAAAGTTGGGTTAAAAAAATTTACCCAAAATGTTGAGTTAAACTAACTCAAATAAGGAGTTTCTCCTTTCCTGAACCAGCAGTTGGGTTAAAATTGGGTTATTTTTTAACCCAACATGTTTTAGTGTGTAATGACAGAGGTCACTGAGGATAGACAATTTTAACATATTGCCATTAAAGCGTTCCTTTATAGCAGTGGTTCTCAACCTTTTTTCAGTGATGTACCCCCTGTGAACAATTTTTTAATTCAAGTACCTCCTAATCAGAGCAAAGCATTTTTGGTTGAAAAAACGAGATAAAGAAGTAAAATACAGCACTATGTCATCAGTTTCTGATTTATTAATTTGTATAACAGTGCAAAATATTGCTCATTTGTAGTGGTCTTTCTTGAACTATTTGGAAAAAAAGATCTAAAAATAACTAAAAACTTGTGAAAAATAAACAAGTGATTCAATTATAAATAAAGATTTCTACATATAGAAGTAATCATCTACTTAAAGTGCCCTCTTTGGGGATTGTAGTAGCGATCCATCTGGATTCATCAACTTCATTCTAAACATTTCTTCACAAAAAAAAGAAATCTTTAACATCAATATTTATGGAACATGTCCACAAAAAATGTAGCTGTCAAGACTGAATATTGCATTGTTGCATTTCTTTTCACAGTTTATGAACTTAAATTCGTATTTTGTTAAAGTATTATTCAATAAATATATTTATAAATAATTTTTGAATTGTTGCTATTTTTAGAATATTTTTAAATAATCTCACGTACCCCTTGGCATACCTTCAAGTACCCCCAGGGGTAAGCGTACCCCCATTTGAGAACCACTGCTTTATGGCACCACCCTTGTGTAGACATAACGGCTGAGATAAGTCATTAAGAAATATAAGATCAAATAAAAACAATGTGTACTATTTATACATTTTTCGTAAATTCATCAAGAAGTGAATTTGTAAGTCAGGTCACTAATGCTTGCCAATTTCCCCATACTTATCCAAACATTCTTTAATTGCCCCCAACTTTATGCGACATAAGTAAACAGAGTTAAGTAATTAAAAATATAATATAGCACGTACTTATTATGCTTATTTTTGCTTGTTATGCATGCCAGAGTTCACCAAAGAGAAACATAAAGAAATGAGGCAATGTGAAAGAGGGGAGAGTTGAAATTTAGACAGAAATAAAAGTGCTGAGAGAAGCGAGTTTTCCTATGTGAAGAGTGTGTGTGTCTTTGTGAGTGAGATGGAGATGAACGCGATGCAAGAGGCGGTAGAGAAGGAAAAGAAGGGTGGAGGACTGTGACAAGGAGGGGGACAAGGAGGAAGGAGGAGGAGGATTGGGGGGCCAATCGAAACCGAGAAGGGGAAGTGAAAGAGGGAAGCAGAAGGAGAGGAGGAGGAAGGGCGAGCATGTGGTGGAAGAGGAACGGGGCTGCGGCGGCGGTCAGTGGAGGGAAGGTCTGGCCTGCGAGGGAGCAGGAGAAGCGTGGGGTGGGGGGGCGCACATGGACAGAGAGAGTCTGGCACTTTCCATTCACATGCCAAATCATCAGATGGCAGCGTGCGTTCTCAAGCTCCGAGATGTTGCCACCAAACGGGCTCTTCAAATCACCAACGCCGACAATAAGCAGCTGTTAACATGTTGGATGAGAGTTGGAGACCAAACAAAAGTCTTTCTGTCCTCGCAGCAGAACGTGCTCGGGAACAAACATGCTCTTTCCTCAAGACTTCAAAAAGGCTTTCACTCAATATAGAACAGTCGAGTAGAGTTACTCGCATGTGACCCATGAAGAGGCCTGGTGGTATTATTCCTATTGTCATCTTCTTTTGATGCAGATGAGTGCATGTGCCATACATTAACCTTGGTTATTTTTTGTTTTAAAGATCAAGACCACAAGATAAACGCTGTAGATCAGCATTAAATCTTACACTTTCCTATTGTCCGTGTAGGACTTGTGTCTGTATAACTTGTTTTTACAAATGCCAAATTCTGAGATCCACATTTTATTCAGAACTTACACAAGACCTAGTGTATCATTTAACATAATCCCCCCCCCCCCCCCCCCAAAAAAAACAGCGAAGTAATCATGGATACATTTTAAGCTACTTGTTTTGTTATTTAACTAAATATTTATTCTCATTCATGTTGTTTCTGTCACTAAATAGCAAAGCGCTTACAAGTTATCTTTTGCTGTTACTATTGCATGCAGAGGAGCAATTACTTACATTTTTTTCCTTTGTTGATTATTTTGGGTTTTCCTATAACTGCTGCACGATTCTGTAAAAATGTAAATATCTATTTTTTTTTTCCATTGAATTTTCAAAGACAATTTATTTCAAGACACACAAATCACACAAAGTCATGTGCTCATGTTTTAAAGAAAACACAGTGTTTTTTGTTAATTATTATCAGACTCCCAATGGTCTTGTTCTGCTTTGGAGAAAATTCCAATAGTCTTTTAACTGTTCTTCATGGGAGGTCCTTGAAAGACGTTCTTGCTATGAATGAAAGATTTAAAAGTAATCCATCAAATCAACAGAAACATTCATGCTGGCAATAAAAACAAGTTAAAAGAAAAGTCAAATGATTAATGTGATCGCTTCTCCCTTCAGTAGGTAGTACAGGGACAGTGAAGCCAACTCACCCGGCCTGGTGGAAGTGCTTTGAGTAAGATAGCTTGTTAGGCTAAATTAAAATATATATCCTTTAGCAATTAGATTGCATCTTATTGTGAATATTATTTTAACCCTTCTTGTTATTATCAACATTTATGAAATGCAAGTGTTGTGGAGTTGAGTTGAGTTTGAGTTTATCTTGAACATGCATGCAGACAACATGATACATTATAATTTCTAGTTTCTCTATTCAAAGAGTTCGAAAAGGAGTTGGCAGAAGCAGAGCTTATTTAAGCCTACCCCTTTTCCTTTACATAACAGTTGCTAAAACAATTTTTCACTTCCTGTTTTCAATTCATTCACAACATACTCCATAAGTAATCACAATAAAAATAAATAAATAATACTCAGTGATCCTGAGTGGTCAGGGTTCAATCCCGGGCTTTCTGTGTGGAGTTTGCATGTCCTCCCCGTGAATGTGTGGGTTCCCTCCGGGTACTCCGGCTTCCTCCCACTTCCAAAGACATGCACCTGGGGATAGGTTGATTGGCAACACTAAATGGTTCCTTGTGTGTGAACGTGAGTGTGAATGTTGTCTGTCTATCTGTGTTGGCCAGTTGCGATGAGGTGGCGACTTGTCCAGGGTGTACGCCGCCTTCCGCCCGATTGTAGCTGAGATAGGCACCAGCGCCCCCCGCACCCCCAAAGGGAAGAAGCGGTAGAAAATGGATGGATGGATGGATATTCGGTGAAGTAAGTTACATTTCATACGGTGAGATGAGTAAGATTATCTTGAAAATGAATGGATGGGTGAGATAAATTCTTCTTCTTTGTACTTTGTAAACACTAAGTTTGACGAGTTTCTTGAAGTGCATCATATTAGTACATTGTTTGATTTCTTTGCTTATTAGTCCATTCCATAATTTAATTCCACATACTGATATAATGGAGGTCTTAAGTGTTTTACATGCGTACAAGTGTTTGAAATTACATTTTTCTCTAAGATTATATTTCTCCTCTTTTGTTGAGAAGAATTGTTGAACATTCTTGGGTAGCAGGTTATAGTTTGCTTTGTGTATAATTTTAGCTGTTTGCAAATTCACTATGTTGTGGAATTTCAATATTTTTGATTGAATAAATAAAGGGTTCGTATGTTCTCTATTTCCAACATTGTTGTATTATTCTAATTGATCTTTTTTGTAACACCGTTAATGAATGAAGTGTACTTTTGTAGTTATTTCCCCATATTTCTACACAATAATTCAGATATGGTAACGCTAGCGAGCAGTGGAGAATATGAAGTGATTTTTGGTCTAGAACATGTTTTGCTTTATTCATTATTGACGTGTTTCTTGCTACTTTATGTTGTATATTTTTTACATGAAATGTGTGATTGCAATACAACAAAACTGTAAACCAATAGAGGAAATGCTATTTACGATGTAGATCAAATTCCACTATTGTTCACATCTTAACTAAAGTAACCTGCCTGAAATTGCTGATGAATGATGAATTAAAAAATCCTGTGATAGATTTGCATTGGTAAACTTCTAGAAAACCTCTCTGCTAAACTGACAAACTGCAATTTGCCACCATGTGTTGCACAAGACGTCCAGTCCCACCACAAAAAAAATCTAATTACATTAAATATAAGAATTGGGTGGGGGGGGGGGTTTGACAAAACAAATATGTACAGTATGTTTGAACAGAAGTCAGTAGAGTGTGTGTGACAGCCAATGGCAGCTCGGCTGGCTACAGCCTCCACCAGCTGCCTCCTCTCTGCGGGGGTCGTCTTGCGGTCCACACCCAGGATGTGTTCCCCTACCCAGGGTCTCACCGAGAAGAGCCCAGTCTGTCTGAGACGTCAAATGCTGACTCATCTCTTTCTCTTACAAACACGCAAACACACACACACACACACCCCTTTCACTTCCTGTCACCGTCTCGTCACGAGACTGAAGCCTTGAGGAGACGAGGAAGGCGACCACTGGGTGCCGTCAAGCGATTGTAATCCCACTGGATTACACCAACCAGGTGGAAAACATTCACCCTCTTCTTTCCATCTCTAATTCTTTGGTATTGTCATTCATACTTTTCCACCCTCGTTAAAACACACACACACACACACACACACACACACACACACACACACACACAAATGATGACTTCTGCTGACTCACAATTCTAAACAATATACACATGGACCGTCCTCTGATCCTTCATGTGAGTCAATGGCAGGACGGTGGGGTCTGTCTGATGATCAAAGCTAAAGAAAACGGACACACACTTACATGCATTTGTGGAAGAGGAACAGTGTGTCTTAAACATGACTGAGCATGAGAGAAGCAAAGGGGTGTGTGTATGCTAGTGTGTGTGTGCTCGGGTGCGTGTGTGTGTGTATGCATGTGTGTGAGTGTGTGTGCATGTGTGTGTGGAAGTGGAGGAAAGAGGAAAGAATAAGAGAGAAAAAAGAGAGGAGGTGATGGAGAGGTTATCTTCTCCAACAGAAACATTGCGATTATGGTTTATTACTTTTTCAAAGCGCACACACAGCTTCGGATGTGTGTTTGTGTGTGCAGCTGCACATGTTCGCGCACACACGGCTCTTTCTTTGTGTGTATGTCTGTCTTACTAGGTCACACACACGCACGCACGCACACATGCACGCACTCTCACACAGTCATGTAAACAAAACTGCTGTCTGGGAAGTAACACACCTGTTCAATAGCAAGCTGTGCCACGCCCTCCGTAATGCTGCACACCTGTGCTACTGCGGGCTAAATCTTCATCACGCACAGACACACACAGGCACACACACACTGCCCAGGGCTAACCAGAAGAAAAAACTGGATGAGCAGCAGAGCGATGAGGGGGCAGCAGCAAGGCCGACAGAGACAAAGGTTGTTGTCCAACTGCTCCTATCAGCAATCTCAAAGCCTGTGTAATATCATTAGGGGGGTTTATCAGAGAGGTGGGTCTTGTGGCGTTGGTATGCGGCCGCCATTCTGTGCACCTTGTCAAGCGTGTCAATATTCGAGCAGACAGCACGCTGATCTATATAAGACGGCTTCAGAACAATTGGTGCATTGCAAGATTTTTCATTTTTATTTTTTTTAAAAACACTGTACTCTGCTGTTTTCAGAAGCTACGAACTGCATCTCTCTCTCACACACACACACACACACACACACACACACACACACACACACACACACACACACACACACACACACACACACACACACACACACAGACTAAATTATAACCATGCACCCCCTTGGCTGAGGCCTGAAGCCAGGCATACATTGCTAAATCTCTAAGGAGGGGCAGGCACAAAAGGTAACCCCCCCCC
Organism: Nerophis ophidion; assembly: GCF_033978795.1. NCBI lineage: Eukaryota > Metazoa > Chordata > Actinopteri > Syngnathiformes > Syngnathidae > Nerophis > Nerophis ophidion. The sequence continues at coordinate 58,950,336 of NC_084618.1, forward strand.
CCACACACACACACACACACACACACCAACACCACCCCCCCATTTTCACCTCCAAGCAAGTACTCACATATAGCCCCCCCTCCCAAACAGCAATCCTCTATGCCCATCATGTCAGTCAAAACCCCATAAGAGACATGCATGGAGAGTCTGGATATCTGCAAGCTCAATACAGTGTCATGCACCTTGGGACCCACTGAGAGGCCCCCCTTGAATATATTTCAATAGAATTATCACCCCCGCATTACTATGCTTTCTCCCACCCTTTGACATTACAGAATCAGGTTTAAATTGGACCTTAATGCATGTGAGCGAGCGGCACTATCAGTCTTTGTGCAGATTAATCTGGTTAAGGCGTTAGGCAGGTTACTGTGTGAATTCAAACAGGCTCCTTTTACATATAGTGAATATTTCTGGGGTAGAATAATTGTTGTTAAATATGATGAAATGTATTTAGTTTTGTTTTCCATTTTGATACAATGAATACCTATTATTACACAAAATGTACAGTAATATATTTAATGCATGTGTGTGCATGCGTTGCACAAGAGCAACATACATAATTTAAAATCTATGTTTAATTGAACGCATGCATTAGAATTAAATAAACATGCTCACAAAAGTGTATTCCCCATTTGACTAAAAGGTGTCACATTAGTTTTATGTTAAAATATATGTCATACAATATTATCTCTTACATAAATCAGATGAATTTATTTTAAAAAGTCTATAAAAGGAAATAATTTAGGAAAATACTGTACTTAATTGAGTAATAATGACTTGCCACATTTTATAGATAAACTCAAAACATTACCAGGATTTCACAGCAATTAAAAATATTTTTCCAATGTAAAATATTGTAATCCCAATTTACTATAAGAGTACATTACAATAACAATATATTTCACAGCAATTCAGAGTTACTTCACAGTAAAATACAGTAATAATAGTTCTTTGTAATATCACAACAAATGACTGTAACTTAGTGTGTCTCTTAATGGGTTCCATAGACTACATGCCACACTCTTGTACAATAGGTGGCGGTCTGCTGTTAAAACGAGATAATTACAATTGTGAATTTGCAGCATATAGTTGTCATTTTATTGTAAATAACTATAAAATTACAACCGTGAATTTACAGTATTTATTTGTAACTTTTGTGATTAACTGTAAAATCCCAACTGTGCAGTTACAGTAAATGACTGTAAATGTTACTGTGAAAGCAATGCAATTAATAGCCAGTAATTTGCAGTGACTTTACAATGACATTTTTCCCATTGTAGTCAAAATGCATGTTATTTTCTACTGTCTACGACTAATGAATATGCAAATAGGAGCAGATAAGTGCAGGGGCACTATGCACAGCACATCTATAGAACCTGAAGTCACGTGGTCCATTTAAAGAAACTGCTGCATTTGCAAACGATAATTAATAGGCTCTCTCATCTGATACGTTCACGTGCATCCAGTTAATCTGGCATTTAAACGCTTTTATGATTTTAAGTCGTTCGTTTTTGTGTCCATATACGCATGCACGAGAGGTACCCCCAACCCCCATTGAGACAGGACACCAAAGTTACTTGTTAAACCTAATGCATGCACTGTCAACCCATTCGCACCCCGTCACGTCGCCGCTCAATATAGAAGCTGATTTTCGGACCGTGCGTGAACCCAAACCAACACCCCTATATACCTAAAGGAGCTAAGTCGTGCACTGGGACGTGTACGGTTAATAGCTTTAATTTATTGTTTAATGGGAGGTGCAAGCAGTGGCATTAAGCAATCCTAATTAATTACGCAGAATGACAATGATTAGTACTTTACTAATTGATGAAACATATAAATGCATGACAAGATTATAGGCCAGTGGAATTGCAATGCATTGATAATATATGTGGTTAAATTTGCAGCAATGTTCAATAATAACATACATGGTATATAGAAAGCAATGACGAGCGAAACTAACCTGAGTGCGGAGCCATGGACAGATGGGACGAGAAGTACTTCCCCGGCTGGAAGTGCGCCGGGGGCTGCACGGAGCCGTGGCCGCCTGACGCCATCCGAGACGCGGAGCCGTGAGCCAGCGCGCTCCGCTCGGTCAGGAGGTGGTGCGGGGGAGCGAAATCACGGCTTTCCATCCGGCCGATAAGCGATAAATCCCAAAATCCCGACGTAAAATCCCGAGGCACCGAAGGTCTGCAGGCGCCGAGATGCAAAAAAAAATAAAAAAATAATCCCCCTTTTATGAACTTCGGGATCCCTGCGCGTTGTGCGGAGCTGGAGCTCGGCGGGGCGCAGGAGAGTGAGTCCCCGTCATCTCCTGCAGGAGACAGGAGAGGAGACACGTCAACGCGCTGACAAGAATGAGCCGAGCTGGGATGGAGTCGTGCAGAAAAGACACACGCACACGCACGCACACACACACACGCACACACACACGCACACACTCACGGTAAACAACAACAAATGCGTTGTCTGCACTTTCCCAAAACCATTGCGTCATATGCACATTTTATCTTCATTTGCAGTGTTACTGTATAAAATGTGATTTACTCCATACATCCAAGGTCTATTTTGGTTTCCCTCCCTTGGTCTTGTGACCAACCCACGCACGCACACACACGCACGCACACACACACACGCACGAGCTAAAAAAAAAAAAGAGCGAGAGAGAGAAAAGTGGCAGCAAATCATACACATCATGTAAATAATGACTGATCAGACTTCTTCATCTAGAAGCCTGCTTGCAAATGTATTTAAAAAAAAATCACGTGGACAAGTAGTCGTTTTGTGACCATTGTTCTGTAAAAATCGCACAATTCACTTGTCACCAAATCTCATTTGTGGATATAATAACATGAGCGGGTTCGAATGAAGAAAAAAAATATGCATGAATTATTCAAATTTGGACTTTTTTTTTTCACCCATTCGTGTAACTTACCCCTTCTCTTACAGGTGACGTCACTATATATATGCTAGTTTCTCATAAATGAAACAACAACTTGGTATATAGTGCGTGTGCATGTAATCACAAATCAAATCACCTTTACGTCGCGTGAGCGCGAGAGAGCATGGCCATAAACATGTGAAATAGAATGAAAACCATCAACTTTATATATATATATATATATATATATATATATATATATATATATATATATATATATACACACACATATATATATATACAAACATATATATATATATACACACATATATATACATATATATATACACATATATATATATACATATATATACACATATATATATATATATACATATATATATATAAACACACATACATATATATACACACACATACATATATGTATACACACATACATATATATATATGTATGTGTGTGTATACATATATGTATGTGTGTATGTATATATATACATGTGTGTGTATATATATACATACATATATATGTGTGTATATATATATGTGTATATATATATGTGTGTATATATGTGTGTGTATATATATATATATATATATATACATGTATATATACACACACATATATGTATACACACACACACACACATATACACACACACACACACACGCACGCACACACACACACACACACACACACACACACACATACATACATACATACATATATATATATATATATATATATATATATATATATATATATATATATATATGTAGCTGAGATAGGCGCCAGCGCCCCCCGCGACCCCGAAAGGGAATAAGCGGTAGAAAATGGATGGATGGATGGATATATATATATATGCCTTATAGCCCGGCTCATTTACTTAAAAGGGGCTCCATGTGACGCAGCAAGAGTCATCTATTGGGCCTTTAAAGGTGCATACACAAGCTGCTGGGGGAAGGAACAAAAGACAGAAATATACTCCACTGGAGCACAGATTTTTATGAATAAGGATGTTAAACCAAAAAACATGCATTTTGTATGCAGACTCGTGTAGAGCGTTAAGGTGGAAGTTGCAATAATGCAAACTAAATTCATGCATTTTGAATGCAAACATGTAACTTGATGGGGTGCAGAAAACATCAATACATGTGTGTGTTATTACCCAGAAGAAATAGACGCAATTTACTGCTGTGCATATATGACAAATTCTGTTAAGGAGTGTTAAAAAGGAGCAAAATGGACTCTCCGTGGGAAGAAACAATGGTATTTCTCCACGGGACAGCGATCATAACAACTCTATGCTCTGACATGGCTCTATACATATATTTTTTTCTCCCTTCCTTTCTCCTGAGCCGTAAACACACACGTCGTTGTGTTTACATTGGACGTAAACAGACAGCCACTCAGGCTATACATTTAACAGCCTGCATCTAAAAGTAGGGAGTTATTGCACGCCACGCAAACACCACGATGCGAGTTGAAGGGAAAATGACCATTTGGAAGCGATGTAGTCCGTGCGCATACGCGTGCGTGTTTGTATGTTCAGTGTGTGAGTGTGTTTGTGTGTGCGTGGAAGATTCACTGGACCCCGGACTGCGTACACACGACTGCTCCACGCACGATGGGTCAAACCAGCCCAAAAAATGACACAACACAAGGTAAAAAGACGACAAAAAGTGACAACATGTGGATCTGATACACATGCATTCATTGGAATTGGAAAAACCTCAGCAAAATCCCAATTTTATGAACAAAACCCGACAAAAATGCATGAAATAGCAAAGTTAAAATGCAATCCGCATTATGGAGACACCTTCGGCAGTGGAGTCGAGTTACTGAAGTATATACCCGGGATATTCAAACCAGGATATTAAATCCTGAAGCTGAAGATACCGGCTAAACAAGACAGACAAGACCAGCCGAGACGCATGGACGCCCGGCGGCAGGCACAGCCTTCATGCCGAGCTAGGAAGTTATTATTTGGGGGTAGGATTTATATTTGGAAGGGACTACAGGGGACACTGTTTCTCACACACAATAAGGTCAAACATATATCAAACAAATAATAATTACTTTTTAAATGATCTAAATGTGGAAATAAGTGGAAAATAAGTGACATTTGGGGGCGGAGGGAGAAAGCACATAAGAGGATACATTTAAATCAGCATTATATTTTGCAGAAAGTCAGTTCTTATCACAAAATATTGCACACAATCTATAATATTTTTTGGGGAAAAATAGAATTTTGATTCTCCTGCACAAGCCAGCAAAAAATAAAAAATAAAAATGCTACATTCAGTGCACTCACTGATGATCAAAACCCAACATAAATACACAAATATTACATATATATTTCTACTTACTGGTAAGTTATATTCCTTGAGAGGCGTGGTGTGTCAAACGAAAGGAAAAGTATGTAAATAAATATATATATATATATTTATATATATAAGTATATACATATATATACTTATACATATATATTTATATATATTTTTTTTTTAAATCCCCGAGTCCCAGAGATGAAACATGTGGTATTGATTACATCCTATGCTGCTGCTACATGCACACTGTGCACTGCACTCACTGGAGGTATGGCAGAGACGCGTCGTGGAAGTGCAGGCTTGTAGTGAAGCGAGGCTCGCTCATGCAGCCGGGGACTCAGACACGCCGGGAGGAGGAGGGAGGGAGGGAGGGAGGTAGGGTGAGGTGAGGAGGGGAGGAGGGTGGACGCGCGCGCCTCCTGGTTTGAGGACGACAATGTGAAAGCGTGCCCGTGAGGCGCCCCCAACCCCCTCGCACCCACCCCACCACCACGTCCCTCCTCCATCCGCCCTTACCCCACCCTATGCCTTTACACGCACACGCGCGCGCACACACACACACACACACACACACACACACACACACACGCACACACACACTCACACTCACACACGCACACACACACGCGCGCGCGCACACAATCCCTCCCAGTCTACAATAAACAAGCTTTGCCATTGGCCGTCCACCCCAGCCAATGAGGGAGTCACCACAGCAGAGGAGGGAAATGGCTTGCTTTTTGATTTTTTTCCGAAGACCTCCTGCTCAATATGCATGCAGCACTAAGTGTACTGCATACAACGCCTTACTCTTTTCTGCACTATTAAACTAACACTTATTATAACATTGCATTTGCTTCTGCTGCATTTGTCACCATGCATGTGAGGCTTTATTGTGGCTCCTTTGCATACATGACATTAAATGTCAGTATAACACACCCTAGAATCACAGTATTAGTTATATCTGCTGAATGTTGCAACACAAGTGCATTCTCAAAAATCTGGCATTTAAATATTATAATGCAACTGTATTGTCATTGTTATAAAATACAACATATACCTCTTCTGTGATTCAGCAACAGATTATTGCATATTACACTTAAAAGCATACACACGCCTACTATGTTACACATTTCACTGTCAAACACTCCATTGTAAATTCTCCATAAATGACTGGCTATCAATTGCATTACTTTTACAGTAACATGTGAAGTTAAATGCTGTGAAATATAAGGGGATTGTAAATATTTACTGTAATTTGTTGTAAAGTTACAGTAGATATTACTGCTATAATACTGTAATATTGCTGCGAAATCCAGGAAATGTATTTACAAAACATATACATACATCTATATATATATGTATATATATACATTTTTGTGTGTGTATATATATATATATACACACATACATACATACATATATATATATATATACACATGTATACATACATATATATACAGTATATACATATGCATATATATCTATAGATTTTTATATATGATATATATACATATATACATACATATAGACATGCATGTACTCATATATGTATCTATATATACATTTATAAATACATGTATATATATACATATATATATTTATATATACATACTAGACCTATACAAATATATATATATACACACACACACATATATATATATATATATATATATATATATATATATATTTATCTATACATACTAGACCTATACAAATATATACATAGCTATGGACATACATAGATATACAGATACATATATACATACACAGTACAAGTACATTAACACGTATATACATGAATATATGCATATACACAAAACCACATATATATATATATATATATATATATACATATACACATACAGTATATGCATACATATATATATGCACTACAGGCAAGGAAAATGTATGCAAACTGTACTAAGATAAATATTAATTTTTATACAGTATTTATGTTTGATCGGTAAACAGCACACATTGTGTGAAAAAATGTGAAGACCCAATAAATAATAATGTGCCAAAGGGGTCACATTGTCCAAGAAAGAATAAGAATACGATGATTATGCTAAAATGTATATACTCTACTTATACATACACAATAGCATGTGTGCGTGGCCCCACCTCAGTTACACACACTAAATCACATTAAAGCTGTAAACATTACTACCAGAATGTAAACACACTTTTACCAACATAAACAAATACATGGTTATATAGACGACCACTAGACATCCCCCTTGGCATCAATGCTGTTTAAAGTTGTTATACAGAACAGTAGCATTCCAATAGCGATGTTTGTTCAAATAAACAGAACTTATACCTTTTAAGTTATGTTTATTCATTTACATATGTTATAACCTGTGAGCTGTGTTCTGCACGCACACACAGAAATACATTTTGTCAACTTTTGTTGCCAATGTGATAAAAGTGTTTATTACTGTTGTTTTACAGTCATTTGCAATGGTGTACTCATTGTGCCTCATCACAGTGAGGGGTGTTTATTTTCTTTTACAAAGGCAACCAAATTATTAGATATAGTTGCAGGTATAAACATTGTCGAAACAAAATGATCACAGCATGCAAAACAATGGCAACATGTTGACAGTCCTTTCATAACACTGATTTTTAGGCTTTCAAGGGAGGTGCTGCAGCTTGAAAAAAGATAAAGAACACTTCAGTTATGTTTAAAGGCAAAAATAATTGATAGTTCATATGAGAGAATATAAAGTCGAGCAGAAAGTGTATTTTCAGTGAGTAGTGTATTGCAGTATATTCTCAAAAAAGCCCTGTTTTAGGATGCAAACTAAGTTTGCAGATGTTGATTTCACAAACTTATTTCATTTTAATAAGGTTGTTTTTGACTTATGGTTGATGCCGCTAGTCAATTTACATTTGCAAAGTTTAAATGTATATGTTTGATTATATATATGTTTAATTTATGCTGTGTGATATGTTACACATACCACTGTCAACATTTTCATTGTAAATTGCATTACTCTTGACGTAACACAGTACAGTCATTTACGGTGAAGTTAAATGCTGTAAAATATAAGCGTACTATAATGTTTACAATATATTGTTGTAAGGTCACAGTCAATTTTGATTACAATATTTTCACTGTGAAATATGGAAAATGTTTACAGTTTGATTACTAAATACTTAAACACTTAAATTAAAGTCGAATTCATTTGAGTATCGCACTCTGTGAAGTATTTTTCCAACATTTTCCATCATGTTAAAATTATAAAACAACAATCTAAGTTGGCATAAATACTATCATGAGGTAAAATATATATATATATATATATATATATATATATATATATATATATATATATATATATATACAATTTAATATGAGAAAATTATCTTGTGTACATGAGGTTGTGTATAAATTTTATAAAAATATGTAAAACAGTCATGTGTGGAATATTCAATATAATTAAATGGAATTTAAATTCTGCTTCCTTTAATTTGAAGCTGAATTGCAATTCTACTTCCGGTTTAAATTTTCGCCTCGAACGCAATGCAGATTATTGGAAATTAACAGACATTGGGTATACATTCTCATTTAAATTTGGAGTTCTGCACACGCCTGCCAGACACACAGTAAGTGCTGTGAGATTTCCAACGTTGGAGTCATGCATCCAATTGAAAAGTGGAAGGATACATTTGTGTTTCCACGTCGAAACACATCAGGTGCTACAGGCTAATATTCCGGTCTGCCTTTGTTTACAATGGCACAGAAAGGGTTAGCGCGACGTCGTCCTTGTGCAGCTCCTGATTGGCTGGCACACCGCCACAGCGCCGTCCATCATCGAGTGTAAACAAGGCTCTGATTGGCTGCTGGCCAGTCCGCACTGGGCCGCCTGAAAAAAGCAATTACTGCCCCTGCGGTTTCAAGGCTACCCCGCGCCGAACGATGAAAGGAGATAAGCAGAGGCCGGTTTCAAGGCCGTCCGCGCCGCGAACCTCGTTGGCCCCAGAGCAAAAGGAGAGTCAAGAGTGACTAAATCAAAGGGAATACGGTAAAAGGCGGGGGAAATTACACGCCGTATGACATGTAGATCTTGCAACAACAATAATAACAAGTTTGTGTGCGGAGAATGAAGAAGAGCGCGTGAAAGGCAAGGAGGATGCTGCTGCTGCAAGAGGGGGTCCCCGCTTTCCCCGAACACGCAGGGGGAAGTTTGTATTGGACAAGGACGGCGCTTTAAAGTGAGTCCTGCACTCCGGAGATTTTGTCACTTATTGCGCAATGGCGATGCATATCGCTGCTCGCAAGGAGCAGCGGGTATTGTGTCCGTTTGCACTTGTATCAGCGTCTCAAACAATAAGTAAAAAATACAAATATGGAATATGCATACGTTGGCACTAAAATTAAAGTGCATGGATTACTTACAAATGTGTGCAAGACACAAACAAAACAAAACAACAGAAAACGTGCCCGTTCAACCACAAGATTAGCGCTATATTTAGAAGAAGCCTTCAGTAGCTGCATGGATTGCATATGGCCGGCAATTCAAATTAAATAACACTATTGCAAGTCCATGTATTACGTCTGGAATTTAAAAAAAAAATAGTTGGACAATTTTAATTATGAAAACTAAAGCATGTATGTGTCCTTCTACTACACACACACATGTATATTTACCGTATTGCATAAAACCCTGACAACAGTTGCTATATTATTTATACAAATTAAATAACACTATTGCAAGTTGATGTATTACGTCTGGAATTAAAAAAAAATAGTTGCACTATTTTCATTTTAAAAACTAAAGCATGCATGTGTCGTTATACTACACACACAAATGTATATTTGCAGTATTGCATAAAACCGTGACAACAGTTGCTATATTATTTATACAAATTAAATAACACTATTGCAAGTTGATGTATTACGTCTGGAATTAAAAAAAAAAATAGTTGCACTATTTTCATTATGAAAACTAAAGCATGCATGTGTCCTTATACTACACACACAAATGTATATTTACAGTATTGCACAAAACCCTGACAACAGTTGCTATATTATTTGTACAAATTAAATAACACTATTGCAAGTTGATGTATTACGTCTGGAATTTAAAAAAAAATAGTGGCACTATTTTCATTATGAAAACAAAAGCATGCATGTGTCCTTATACTACACACACACATGTATATTTACAGTATTGCATAAAATCCTGACAACAGTTGCTATATTATTTATACAAATTAAATAACACTATTGCAAGTTGATGTATTGCGTCTGGAATAAAAAAAAATAGTTGCATTGTTTTCGTCATGAAAACTGAAGCATGCATGTGTCCTTATACTATACACACAAATATTTATAAATTGTTAATTTGTATGGACTAGCCTATATAAATCGACCATTTAAAAATACACATCAGTAGGCTAAATGAATCTCTTCAAAATACACACACAAATGTATATTTGCAGTATTGCATAAAACACTGACAACAGTTGCTATATTATTTCTACACAATATAGGCCTACTATATGTTTAAAATGTGTCCATCTAAAAATCATTACACAATTATTTACATGTATATTTATATTACATACAGCATATGAAGCATCAAACTGGTGAGCTATATAAATTCTTGTAAAAACTGCAAAACATGCAACCCATGTCAATGTAGTTGCCTTATACTTATTTATAGATAGATAGTAATTTATTGATTCCTTTAGGAACATTTCCTCAGGAAAATTTAAATTCCAGCAGAATTATAGTTTTCCATTCCATTCACACCATTTTGTCTTTATACCTCACACAAATATACGCACCACATATACATTCCCACATTTAAAATGTATGTTGTTAAACCGTAGCGTATATGTACTCCATGCATTACAGTATTTACAGTAATATTATACATTTTAACAATGTGCAATTACATGACAGTATAGATACATGTTTTGTATTACTAAAGAAAATATTGATATTTCTATGATAATTCATATTTTATTTATTGTTTGATTTAGATGTGCTCATCAGGTCCACATAAGCATCCCAGACAAAATCTTAAAGGTCAGGAGGCTAAAATAATTATATATATAGTTCACATTTATTATCAATGTAACAGGGACAATTAAGAATGCCTTTTTAAGCACTTTATACACAATATGTCTTTAGCTTTTCAGAATTTTTTGCAGGTTCTTTTCACATAAAACGTGGGGGTTGTGTGTGTGACTCCCCTGCAGTGTGCGGAGGATGGGGGTAGATGGTTGGGAGTTGGGAAGTATAGGGGGCGGACGGATAATTAATGCGGATTGACTGATTGCTCTTGAAACAGAGCGCTCCTGCACTCGGATTGTCCTCAAGCAGTGAAGCATCCCTGACTGACACTTTCCACCTTCCCCTCCTTCGCTTTCCATTCTATAGGGCCATGCACTTCTGCATCTCACACTAGCCCGGTGGATACTCTTTTTCTCTGGCCCAAGGAGCCTCACATTCCCCCGGCTCCTATGCCTGCCCACAAGCGGTGCAACTCGGCCAACTGAGACAACGGTGGGGGTGTTTGACTGAATAGAAAACATTACATATGTGCCTAACAACACAGTGCACACTCACTTCTAAAAGTATATGATTATATGTTAAAAATAAGGGTCTGCCCCTCCAATCTATAATTTTTAATACCAAAAATACATGTAGAATCCACTCACCAATACGATAATACCTCATACTAACAACAAATCAATTTTAGAAACATGCACTGTCGAAAATTTATATATTTCAGGGGTCCCCACTTAGCACCGCTCAAAGAGAGAGAATATTATTAAAGTATATTCATCAAGAAGGCGTCTTCTTACACCTGCAGTATGTTTTAAGATGCACAGGTGGTCAGCTGTTTTAGTTTTGGTATACGGTGCCTGTTGTCGTGGATTTGGGCATTTCCCGCATGGTCCAAAAACAAAAAAAAAGTGAGTCCAATTTAATTTCTAATATACAGCAGAACCCCCACCCCCCAAAAAAGAGCAGCAAATGGCCCACGCGTGCCGCACATTGCACAACCTTGACATTGAAAGGGTACAAGAAACTACATTTTTGGGAGTATTAATAGATGATAAAATGAACTGGAAATTTCGTATAAAAATATACAACAGTAGGTGGCAAGAAACATTTCAATAATGAACAAAGCAAAATACGTCCTGGAGCCAAAATCCATTCATGTTCTCTACTACTACCTAGCGGTACCATATCTGAGGTCCACCCATCCATCCATCCATCCATCCATTTTCTTGCTTGTCCCTTTTGGGGTCGCGGGGGCTGCTGGAGCCTCTCAGCTGCATTTGGACGGAAGGTGGCGTACACCCTGGACAAGTCGCCACCTCATCGCAGGGCCAACACAGAGAAACAGACAACATTCACACTCACATTCACACACTCGGGCCAATTTAGTGTTGCCAATGTAATGTGTAGAAATATGGGGTTGACAACTACAAATGTGCGCTTCATTCATTAACCATGTTACAAAAAGAGAGATTAGACTGATACATAATGTAGGATATAGAGAACATACAAACCCTTTATTTATTGAGTCAAACATGTTGAGGTTCAATGTTTGGTAAAATTGCAAACGGCTAAAACTAAGTACAAAGCAAACTATAACCTGTTAGCCAAGAATGTACAACAATTCTTATCAACTAAAGAGGAGAAATATAACCTTAAAGTGAAAACTAATTTAAAACATTTGTATGCACGTACAAGAAAGAAAGAAATAAACCTTGGTCCATTGAGCTAGTGCTGTGTGGCCTGCAAATATATATTGACTAAGTATAGATTTATATTCTGTTGTGTCGATTAATCGTTAAATGAGTGTGTGTGTATTAAAATTGATGAAATCCAGACTGCATTGGAGTGCCCCCAACTAAATATGCGGACATAGTTTCCACACAGAGCATGCATGCACATGGGAGCATTGTGTGGGTGTCGTGATCTGTGTGGCGACCAACAGTGAAGATGTATTTATTTCTTGCACATGCGTGAAAAGTGCCATTTCACTGTTGATGTTGTGTATTTATTAGCAAAAAAGGAAAAAGGGGTGTGGCAAGTGGGCAGAAAAAATGTTTTTTGTAGTATTTTCCTCAAAAACTTGTTTTATCCATCCATCCATCCATTTTCTACCGCTTATTCCCTTTCGGGGTCGCGGGGGGCGCTGGCGCCTATCTCAGCTACAATCGGGCGGAAGGCAGGGTACACCCTGGACAAGTCGCCACCTCATCGCAGGGCCAACACAGATAGATAGACAACATTCTATATACATATATATATATATATATATATATATATATATATATATATATACATGTGTATATACATATATATATATACATGTGTATATATATACACACATACATACATGTATATATACATATATATATATATACACATACATATATATACTTGTTTTATTCTTATGGAATTTTGTGACATTTAGTTTGAACAGGCTAGTAACAAGTGATGCCCTCAGCACAGAGTGATGGGAGAGAGGTGTATGGTCGTGTGTGTGTGTGTTTTGTCTCGTCTTGTCTTGTCTCATACTAACAGTGGTACTATTGTATTGTTAGTGTACAGGAGTTTTTCTTGCTTTTGAATGTATGGTATTGTTCTTGTATTATATTGTTTATGTTACATGTGGAATGAGTGAGAGGGGTTGGGATATTATAAGCATCTGCTTCATTTAACCCTTTTTCAAGCATTGCACAATTGTCTCTGCCAAGATGTAAAACATGTGTTGTACTATGCAGGTTTGAAATAAATACTTTAATTCGATTCAATTCAATATACGCATTGAGCTTCTACAGTGTGTTTTATCAAGTGGTGCTAAATAATTAATTTTATCTTAATTTAATCAGAATAATCACATTTTTAAAATTAAATATATCATTAATCAGTCACTTGCTTGATTTAAATGAACAATTTGGACACAAATGCAATTTTATTGTCAGAATATAATTCAGGAATATTTAAACAAAGAAAAAAAGTTTAAGTGTACTTTGAATGCACTACATTTTTTTGCGCTCAAACCTGAGTAACAGTTTTATCTGAAGTCCAGTGAGGATGTATTTTGAAATTAAATTAGCCAGTGAACATACCAGTTGCAGTCGCATCACTCATATCTGTTGACCTGATCAACAACCCGTATACAGCCTTTCAGGTAACCATCCACGGTTAAGCTAAAGGTGCATGTAGAGTCCAAATAAATTGTTTTAGTTGACCTATATACATGATTAATGCCATTATTCCTTGTGATTAATCACATGAGTTAACCCACAATTTTATCTGATTACTTGAATAATCGAACAAAATAATCCATGGATTACTCCAATACTAAAATAATCTGTTGCTGCAGCCGTAGGGTGCTGTGTCCTTAATATTTTGCCTTCTCGGTGTGCCGTGCACACACACACAGTTGCGCTTTTGTAAGGAAAAAGGTCAACATTAGCAGCAAATGACTAAATTGACTTAAAGTAGGTGTCATGCCAGCCATGACTTTAATATTATATGACCATATGGCCACCTTTTCCCTCTTAAAAGAAAGTCATAATTCACAGCCAAAGGGAAACATTCTTGGTTTAAATGAGGACCAAATGGAGATTCTCCCCGGGTACCGCTCTAAAACAGACAGCCGTCCTATTTCTGATAGAATTACACAATAGGCTCCCTTGAAAGATGGTGTCACAAAAAAAGACGCATACATTTTTTAAAACTATTTTGGTGACCGAGACACCGTAAATATCACGACGCTCACGCAAAAGACAAAATGAAGTCAGGACATGGACACACAATGTGACCTTTTTATGCACAGATGCTGGCGGTTGTGCAGACAAATAAGAAAGAGGCTCACCAAAAGAATGTCTCACATAAGCGGCTCGATGTAAACGGTGGGGTTTTTTTTTTTTTTTTAGACGGAGATGATGGCGACGAAGGGGAGATAGTTCAGACGCCAAATTAGTACCTGTCACACAGATATATATCCAACTGTAATCAGCTCCAGGCCTGCGTGAAGAGCAGCAGCATGCAGCATGTATTTATGGGCTATCAAAACATGCAGGTAGAGGCTGTATTAACGCTACAATTTATTGCCATAGCGTGTTGTCTTGCGTGTGTACATGCTAAACTTACATGTGTTTTATATTCACGCAGGGAGGGAGACGAAGGGGATTTTAAATGTAGACAATGCATTGGACTGTTTCTACAGGGTCTATTTACCTCCTGAATGTTGACTGAAATGCTTCTACAATACAAAAAGCACTGGACGCTAGGTTTGAAAACACAAAAACTGTCTTCATTGAAGATTACTAACATGTTTTGCTGAATTCTAAAATGTCCAGGAATGTTTTGTTTGGGGTTAACACAGTGGAGCCCATACGTATAGCGGGGCAGCATGGGGTCAGAAGGTCATATGACCTAGTGCAACATAACACTAAGGTGGAGGGAAGATTCTTTGAATTACTTCAACAAAAAACATTTTAAGGAAGCTGTTACTATAGTTAGATTGTTAATGACAATGTATTTTTAACATGGCTTTACATTTCGGGGACATAAAAATGTATAAGAAAAGCTTCTCTTAATAGTCTGTTGCTTCATTCATAGCTTTGTAGAAGGTGTTTCTGCCCCCTTTATTTTTTCATTAGTGAATAAGATATCAACCGACTTACTGTCACGGTTGTAAAAAACTGTAATACATGTGAAACTCAAAAATATAGGCTGATAATTATAATATAATTTGAAAGATATATGGCTTGCAGTTTATGAAAACCTCAAATTTAAAATCTCCGAAAATCTGGAGGTTTCCATTCCATGATCATTAAAATTACAGCAACTTGACAAATCTCACATTGTATATATTGAGTTTATATCACAAATTAGTTTTACATTTGAGGTCAAATTGCTGACATAAATGGACTTTTGCACGATATCGCATTTTAATTTTTGGAATTTCACCTGCTTGTGAACATTTTAAATATAAGAAGTAAAACAACCAGGAATTCCGCGAGCGCAGTATATTAATAAATAATAATTAAATAAGATCTGCTTACACATTTCCGGCAGGTTGAATTGTGCAAGTGTAAATAATGTTTTTTAATGTTATATGTAGGAAATAATGGGTATCAAAATTGATGCAAGAAACCTTTTGAATTGCCCAAAATGCAGGATATGGGTCATAATGAAAGATTTCCGATTCTGAATGACGTAATGATTATGGTAAGCATTTTCCACACCGTTTTAGATATTTTTAAATACATCTAAATATGATATAAATAATATTACATAATTTAAAATAATGCTGATCTTAACAATTCACACAAAAACATTTCTGTATTTTTCTAAAGTCTTTTTTAAATAACTTTAAAGATGTGTGTGTGTGAGGGTGGGAGTGTGTGTGATGTAGTCAGTGGTTAAGGCAGCTGGCTCTTTTATGTGTGTGTTATTTGTAGGGGCTTATTTGAAACCAACATGATGGACTGAGGCTGACTAGCTGGTTGGGAAGGAGTGCGTAGTAAGCATTTAGTCATGATGGTTGAGATATCGTGTGTGTGTGTGTGTGTGTGTGTGTGTGTGTGTGTGTGTGTGTGTGTGTGTGTGTGTGTGTGTGTGTGTGTGTGTGTGTGAGAGAGAGATGCTGATACAAGCAACGCAAGCTTTGGCCAAGTCTATGGTGCAAAACTAAAGGGAGCGCACATTTGACATGCTTGAATCGGCATGTATGCTCCACTATTTGACACCACATTGCCCTCAAGAGGCCTCAATTGACAAACCTTCCAACATTTACTCGATTTCCAAGACAAATTTGTCACATAAGACTCATAAAGCATCCATCCGTCCAATTGCATTGACTAAATTGGCAAACACTGAAAAGGAATCCAACACATTCAGAACGACCGCAAGCAGCCTAATGAGGAGTTTTAACGCAAATAAATTGTGTAATTACACATGATAAATTAGACAACATGAGTTTGGTTAACTTAACAAAATGCATCAAAAACAAAAGGCGGCCTATTTTTCTGTTTAACTTTGCACAATCAACGATCAGCTTTCCGAAATACCAGTGCCTATTACAATAACTTCAAATAGTTGCAGCTTCCTTACGTTATGTCCCCCGCTGTGGGATTTCCCCCCGAAGACAAGCACCGAATCTTGTGGACGGAAGGCACCGTGACGTCGCGTAACAGTAAATTTATGCCAAGGAGCATTAACCAGCAAATGAATGGAGACACACTCTCCTTGCGTGTTCTTCTAGGGAGCTTTCTTGGCTTTTTTTTTTTTTTTTTTTTTTTAATCATGGGAGGGGGCAAAGGCACATTATCTTGCGAGGTACACCCACTCCCACTCCTGCTAGCACATATAAAGTGTCTCTCTCTCTTTCACAAACACACATGAACACACACCTCTATCTAACCACTATTGTTTGGTTTGCAAATCTGATTAGAGTTGATCCGGAACCATGCAATGGGGTGGAGGAGGCGCACAAGGCCTAAAAAATCATTCTACGTGCTCAAGTTTCTTTCTCTTTGCAGAAGTTGCAACACATGTGCATGGCTCGCGTGCGGAAAAGGTGGATAAATGCTCCAAGCTGACTACAAAACTCTTATTTATGTGCAATAGTTTACTCAATAATAGAGCCAACTTCCGACTGGGGGTCATAGTGCAAAGAAGAAAAAAAAAAGACCGATGCGTTGCAGAGCCTTTTACAACCATTTTGGATGGAGGCACGCACACGCTGGTCCAATTGGAGGAGCACTATAAACATTTAGCACTGGCGGTAAAGTCCACGGCATTTTCCACGCACTTCCCTTTGATCACGTCCAAGCGATCCAGGCAGTGTAAAAAAAGAAGAAAAAAAAAAGAAGTAAAAACGAGGAGAGAGAATGAGGAGTTTCTGGCCTGTGTTTGTGATGCCCGTAAAAATAAATATTTGAATTGGACAATTTCCACTTCTCTCCAGTTTAACGCGCCACATAAGTGACGGCGTAAAAAGGAACGAGAAGCTGAAGAAGTGGCAAGGGGAAATAATTGCAAGACCTGAGGCCCTTACACTTTCCTAGCCTCCCCCACAGCTGCCCCCACCTTAGTGGCCCAGCAGGTCACTGATCCAGCAGCACTATACGTCACAACGTTAACCCCCGCGTGACCACGTCTGGAACACAGAAGGTGTGAATGTACGTGCACACCATAAAAGCTACATATTGGGTACCGTGCATGCAGAAATAGAAAACAGGTTTCCTCGTGTGGAATTCAGGTGGATGGGAATTAATCTCAACCGCAGCTGAAATTATGATGTAATTGATCCAAATATGGATAGCATACAGGGGAAGTACTGTCGCCTTAGTGGTGGGAGGGGTGATACTCAACAATTCCCCACCCCGAAAACATTGTTGGAAAAAAAAAAATCATGATTTCACATATCAGTTTGTGGAATTAAATTATGGAATGGATTAAGCAAAGAAGTTAAACAATTTACTAATATGATCCGGTTTAACAGGCTGTTCCAACTAAAAGTGTTTACAAAGTACAAGGACGAACATATTGAACCTTATTGAAAATTAGATATTATTCATCTCATATGTGAACCATACCTGACGTAACTATTATTAGGATATATGTTGTATTCATTGATGTAAATTATGTTACAATACAAGGACAATAAGTGAATATGTGCTACTCAATTTCTATGAATTGGAAAAGGATTAGGTTAAATCATTTCGACTTTTTCCTACTCCTTTTCGAACATGTTGTAAAGAGAAACATAAATGTGTAAACTATACAATATATCACTTGTAATTGCATTAATGTTTGAAATGGATTTAAACCAACAAACCAATCAACAATCCAATAACATAATTCATTTCTATTTATTTCATTGAGGTGGCGACTTGTCCAGGGTGTAGTCCACCTTCTGCCCGATTGTAGCTGAGATACGCACCAGCGCCACCCGCAACCCCAAAGGGAATAAGCGGTAGGAAATGGATGGATGGATATTCATTTCATTTTTAGCTCAGTAGTCAGCACGCACGACTCTACCCTGATGACATTGGTAGTAGCAGTAGGAATTAAACAATGCAGCCGAGAGAGGGCGTATACAATCGCTATACAAAGCTGAGCTGAGTGTGATTGACAGCTATGAACAATATTGATTACATTACGCCGTGAAAATCGGGGCACTCTGATCGGGGTCCCTTGGGCCAGGTAAGCCCGTGCATCAAACGGCTCTGGCTATGGGTATTGATTACATTTCAACCAATACTATATCAATATACTTGAAAAACGGTGCTTTGTAATTGTACTAAAAACTAAACTAAAACCCCCCATATTTTTATGTAATTTTGTGACATTTAGGTTGAACAGGCTATTAATTAAAATATTTAAATTATATAAATGAAACGATAAGTTGTATATAAAAAAAAAGAAATAAAATCCACAACAAGCCCTATTAAATATTGCAGCAATACCGAGCATAGAGAAGGTGCAAAAAACAATGTACTTGTGTTGTAATGTTGATGTTCATAATCTCGCTGGTGCATAATGGGGAAGCGCTGTGTTGTTGTTGTGGCTACTGGTTGGGCTAGTGCTGAGGTGCTAATGGTGTTATGAGGGCTGCTGTTGGCGATGTCTCTCAAATCGTGGTATGGAAATGTACGGAGTTGGGATCAGCGCTCACCTACTGTGTACATAGTCTTCTCTAAAGTTAGACAGCTGAACTTTTTTCCAGGTCAAATTGAAAATATTCAGCTCCCCAGTTTGTCTTCCAGGCCTTTACACAAATCAATCGTTACCTTTAAGTGTTTAGGGAAAGCTATAGTTTTTAGATAGTTAACTAGTTCAACACGGTTGTTAATCTTGATGCTTGCAGAATATTTCACAGTTGGGGTTGGTCGTCACATTGTCTCTAGGTTTGGTTGTCAGATATACTCATACAGTTACTGTAGTACTTCAACATACAAACCTAATTGATTCTTTGACAGCGTTCTTAAAGGTAACTGCATTTTTTTTTTTTTTTTTGCCTATCAAACCTTATGTAAGACAAGAACACTTTTTTTTGTTAATGAAATTTAACTAGTAAATAAATGTGATCAAAAGTCTGCTTACAATGGAGCCTTAGGAAGTTGCTCTATTCCGCCTATCAAGCCCTCTAAAAACATCCAAATAGCTGTATCAAGGTTTTATACAGTACATGCTTTAAGTATACATGGAACCAAGCGCAAACCAAGTGACTTTGTGTCTTTCTCGTCATTTCTGGATCGAAATTAGATGCCAAAGTTAACCAAATTGTCGGATTGTGTCATCATCCTTCTACTATCAAGGAGACATTATTTATGATGTGGAATAAACTTTCACAAGCTTCGAGGCAAGAAAGCAGCTCACCAGCCGGTGATGTAAACATAGGCATACAAGCTAGCTATTTCCCTCTGATCCCAGCGGTACTATAAATGGTAGGTCTGTGTTAGTGCTTATAATAACAAAATCACTAATAGGTTAATATTCAAGTCAGGAAATGTAAATTGAGTATTGTTGGCAGTTGTTGGATGGCTGTTTAGAGGGATTAATGGGTGGAATAGAAAACTTTTTGTAAGCAGACTTTTATTTATGTTTATTTACAAGTTAGAATGCATCAAGAAAATATATCCGTCATCTTGTCTCTCCTAAGGATTGTGAATGATAAGCAAACTTAAAAAGAATGTGCAATTTAACTCAAAACAGTCCATCAACGTCGCCTTCACACTAACTTTCTTTGTTTCGGTGGTTGGAAAACAAAATTATGTTGATTTCTAGCTATACGTTAATGCATACGAGTAAGACAGGATGTTTTGGTCGGATCTTACGGGGTTCATATGCTACAGCAACTAACGGCAGGGATGATTGTAGCTCAAATATTTGCGTGCAACTTTAATCATAACAATTAGCTAAGAGACAGCTCTTACCTCAAAACACTATTAAGTTGAGGTACCACTGTATATTCATACTACTGCGGTCAATGGATTAACATTTTCAATCAGATTAATGACACTTGAATTTGGATTAATCATAGTTAATCACAGGTTATTACTCACCTGCATCATTTAATTTAACCTAATATTTGGACAAATGCCATTTTTTGTCAGAATGTTAAAGGATTTTTTTTTTAATGTTTTACTTGAATGCACATTATTTGTTTGTTTGAAACTCAGTAACAGTTTTATCAAAAGACCCATCTGTGTGTATTTTGAAGAGAAATTTGCCAGTGAGCACAAAAGTTAGAGTCTCTTCACTCAGCTTTGCACTGGCGACACGTCTTAAGGAAGGTAAAGGAGCATGTACAGTCAAACTAAATAGCATGATTAATCTGCACACATATACTGTATGATTAACGGAATATTTTTTGTTATTAATGACACAAGTTAACTTTTGATTTTTGACAGCCCAAATTCAAACATTTCATCAGGCTGGCCTATAGATGTTCATGTTGCGTGATCATTTGATGTTAAGATACATTCGAGTTTATTATTTGTTAATTTGCCAATGAAATTAAACTTTCATGTTTAGTTTGGTCTACTTGTTCCCATTAAAATACCTACGTGACAATCAACCCTGTAGTTTGACAACCATTCCCGTTATGGAGTCAGTTTTTCACAATGTGTCAGTGTTTTCGGTAGTTACTTACAAACCCCGTTTCCATATGCAGGTTTTCCCACACATACATTTATTTGTGGCGGCCCGCCAGGAAAGAATTACAGCCGCCACAAATAAAAAATATAAAATAATAATAAAAAATATAAAATAAAATAAAAATTCCGGCTTTTGTCTCGCTCGACCGCTCATAAAAGCAATGGGACTCTGTCTGTGAATAGAGATTGTATTTACATATTATATAAATATGTAAATATTATAAAAATATGTATATAAATATAAATATGTACATTAAGTGTTGTAATTATATTCCAACTCTGCGTTCTTCTTGGTCATCGCCGCCGCCGGCTTTTGGACTTTGCGCCTTTAACAATCCGAATTGTTATTTTCCTCTTTGTTCTGGAGGACACCACGTCCTATGTTTCCAAATATAATTTGAAATGTGGACTCGTCAGACCACAGAACACCTTTCCACTTTGCATCAGTCCATCTTAGGTGAGCTCGGGACCAGCCAAGCCGGCGGCGTTTCAGGGTATTGATGATAAATGGGTTTGGCTTTGCATAGTAGAGTTTTAACTTGCACTTACAGATGTAGCGACCAACTGTAGTTACTGACAGTGGTTTTATGAAGTGTTCCTGAGCCCATGTGGTGATATCATTTACACACTGATGTCGCTTTTTCATGCAGTACCGCCTGAGGGATCAAAAGTCTGTAATATCATCGCTTACGTGCAGTTATTTCTCCAGATTCTCTGAACTTTTTGATGATTTTACGGACCGTAGATGGTAAAATCCCTACATTCCTTGCAATAGCTCATTGAGAAATGTTGTTCTAAAATGTTCGACAATGTGCTTACAAATTGGTGACCCTCACCCCATCCTTGTTTGTGAATTACTTAGCATTTCATGGAAGCTGCTTTTATACCAAATCATGGCACCCAACTGTTTCTAATTAGTCTGCACACTTGTGGGATGTTCCATATAAGTGTTTGATGAGCATTCCTCAACTTTAGCAGTATTTATTGCCACCTTTCCCAACTTCTTTGTCACGTTTTGCTGGCATCAAATTCTAAAGTTAATGATTATTTGCAAAAAAAAAATGTTTATCAGTTTGAACATCAAATATGTTGTCTTTGTAGCATATTCAACTGAATATGGGTTAAATGATTTGCAAATCATTGTATTCCGTTCATATTTACATCTAACACAATTTCCCAACTCATATGGAAATGGGGTTTGTACTTGTTAGAATGTGTTGGAAAAAGAGCAGTAAAGATTTAATTCTGCTTCAGTTTAAGGTGGCAATGGCTGTTGAAAGATGCTGAAGATGAAGATGAGCAATTCCGTAAAGCTTGACAACCAACCCTGTTCTTGTCTTCCTATGTGCTTTTTGTTGCATTGTTCAAAGATATTGTATACATCCAGAGAAAACCATCCTTCTCTGAATTGGACAATTGCATTTAGCATACCAGCGCTAGTTTTTTTTTTTTTTTTAAAGAAATATACCTAAAGACAAATGCCTACTGAGGATGCTGGTTTTTTAGGATGCAAATTGAGGGACTTGGGGGGCAAAAGCCAAATGATTTGAATGAGAGCTTATAGGCGTTTTTGCTTATGTTTGACTTTATTTAAATCAAACTATTGTATGTAATATAGGAAATATGGGAAATGAATGCATTAACTGTGTATTGTATGTACCGTATGTATACCACAGAAAGGCAGCGTGGGTTGTCAGTGATCAGCTGACAATGCATACCCCAGTTTAAAGTTGAATAAGGTCAATGGCAAATTCTGCTTCAAAATACACTGACACAAGTTTAGATAAAACTGTTATGAAACTTTGATCAAATTAATGATTTATTAGAGTAAAATGTTTTAAAATGGTCTGAGTAGACATTCTGACAATATTTTTTGTCAGAATATTGGGGTCTTTTTTTAAGATCAATTAAGCAAGGAATTTCTCGTCCAAAATCAGAAATTGTGATACCTCTGACTAAATATATTAATCAATTGACAGCATTGATATGTATTTGACTGCTGTCTTTTTATATCAATAAGAAAGTGCGCAAAAAGTTAAGGACTATGTTTCTGCGAAATGTCCAAAATCTCCAGAATGATGCACATAAATTGCAAACCTGGCAACCAAAATTTCAGATATATTATATATATTTTTAGTACATTACACTGTAAATGTATTAATGTAAAATGACAACAAATCTAATAATAATAATTGCAATATTTTCACAATAACATTTATAGCAGCTTACTGTAAAAAACCCAAAAACAATTAATTGCTATTACTTGCTGTGAAATATAAGAGGATTATAATTTTACAGTCATTTTTGTAATGATGCGTGCAGTTAATTTTGATAACAGTTTTTTACTGTGAAAATACTGTTAAATGATGTTCTCAGGGCATTCAATTGATCGCGACCGGACTGTTTGGTTCGCTTCTCATCCATGTCGTCGGCTTCATCAGTTCAGGCTTATAGACTTCAATTGGTCAGGTATAGTCTTACTTAGGCTTATTAAATGATGTGAAATCCTGGTAATTTTTACAGTGTACCTTTGATATTAAATCCTCCAAAATTCATCAGAGAACAAGCTCGCAGTGCAGTCAACTTGAGATTAAGTACAAAAAATGTACTACATACTGCAAAATATATACTGGCAAGTAAAAAACATTCTAAAAAGCATATCTAACGACACAATATTCAGCAAAAATGCCCCAACAGACAAACTATCCAAGCTCAAGCAAAGTCACTGTATTCCATTACATCATGTTGAAACTATGAAAGTATTCTGCACACCGAAGCAACAACACACACCACCCTGGATGCTATTGCTTTGTGATGATTGATGGGTAAGACAGGAAGGAGGTATCAAGATAAACCACACCTACACAGAAGCACATTTATTTGACTATAAGGCTGACGCCTGCTTTATGAACTAATTCAAGGCAATACCGCACATTTATGCTATGCGGTTTTACACTAAACAGTAGAAGATAAACAATTGAAGCCGTTTCTGTTCCTGGTTCTACCGCTGCACAAAACCACCCTCATACATGAATTCAAGCGAGAACCTGTCCTGACTGCTCAGTAAAATTTGGATAGAGCAACAAGAAGTTCACATCAACAACAATCAATCAAACTCTATTAAATAGCACTTATTATTGCGAAGGCAAGTTGTAACAAAAAGGGCCTTACACCAGTAAAAAAAAAAAGAAGAAGAAAACACCCACACACCGCACTATTGACAATAAAACAGTGCATGGCACTGAGGATGGAGGGAAACAAAACCAGCAAAGACAAACATAACATACACTGCAATGTGAAGAGACTTAATTGTACTTCTCAAGCGAAGAAGTCAAAATCCTTCCCTTTTCATGTTAGCCAATGCGTCTGCATCCGTAGAAGTGTAATCAGCGTTTCTGGTGAATACATCATTTATTGTTTACACTTGTGTGACAGTTAACATTTTTCAAATGTTTGTATTTGGATGACACTTAATGTTATATAAAGTTACTGTTACTCTTTAACAGTTCTCCCTCTCTTCTTCATCATATAGCAAATGTCCATCCATTTTTTTAAATTTTAATTTTATTTTGTCATATAATAGAGCAGTTAACTTCTTTTCACATATTGAATACAGTTGAAAATTTTAAAAAGCGAAGGAAGATTACTTTGTTTGAGCAATTATCCTTATCTACTCATGTCACCAAATGTATTTACTTTAGTTTTATTGTACTATAGAGCAGCAAGTCTGTTTTTGAATTTGGAAGGCCCCCAAAAATGTTATATAAAGTTAAATCCAGCTCAACAACTCTTCCCCTCTTCTTCATCATGCTATTTAGTCAATAATGTAGCAGTTAACTTCTTTTTACACATGGATTACATTTGAAAATCTTCAAGTTTCACAAAGGAAGGTGACTTTGTCAGAGTAATTATCATTTTCACCTGGCAACGTCACCAAGTTTTTTTCAATTTTGGTTTTATTTATTTGTACTATAGAGCGACAATCCTCGTTTTGCATTTGGATGAGACTTAACAATTGTATATGGTAAGGTGTACTTCAAGAATTGTCCCTCTCTTCATCATGCATATTTTAAGAAAATATGTAGTCCTATTATAGAGCAATTAACTTTTTTACACATTGTAATATAGCTGAGAGTGATTAAAAGTGTTATGAAGGGAGGCGAGTTTGTGTAAGGAATTTTATCCTTCTCATCAAGTCACTTCATCAAAGTCATTTTGTTTTTTTAAGGGGTACTTTAGAGCAGCTAACCTCCTTTTGCATTTGGATGACACTGAAAATATTACATAAAGTTGAGTCCACTTCAACAATTTGCCCTCTCCTCATAATGCAGCAAATGTATTCATTTCAATAATTTTTAGTCATTCTATAGAGCAGTTAACTTCTTTTTACAAATGAAATACATGTGAAACCGTAAAAGCATCACGAAGGAAGGTGACTGAGCAAATTATCATTTCTCACCCATATAGTCAGGTCAATAAATTGATTTATTTTAGTTTTATTTAGCCTCTTTCTACATTTGAATGACAATTAATGTTACATAGAATTAAGTCCTCTTTAACATATCAGTACTCCCTTTCATCTTAATCATGCAGCAAATGTATGTACCGTATTTTCCGCACTATAAGACGCACCTAAAAACCTAAAATTTTCTCAAAAGCAGACAGTGCGCCTTATAATCCAGGGGGCCTTATATATGGACCAATATTGAGCCACAACAGGTCTCACAACTACGGTAAGCAGCCGCCGATTTCATTTTCCCCCGTAGGAGAAGAAGCGCGCGGTGCATGCTGGGATATATGACTGCGCCAGGCCGTGCCGTTTCATTTCCATTTGTGTGTTTCAATGTAAAGACCCCAAAATGGCTCCGATTGAGAGACATGATTTCAGGAAAGCAGGAATTGTCACTGCACTGCTAGACAACAGCAGCGACACTGACCCTATTAACGACGTCTCGAAATAGTGCAAAGCAATAACAATATATCAATAACACAACGTTGCTCAAACGTTAAATGTCACACAACACAACACACAATATAAACATGTAAAGCTCACTTTATTAATTTATTCCTCATCCACGAATCCCTCAAATTCTTCTTCTTCAGTGTCCGAATTAAACATGCCACAAGAGGTCTCGCAACTACGGTAATCAGCCGCCTACCTCATTTTCCCTCATAGAAGAAGAAGCGCGCGGTGCATGCTGGGATATATGACTGCGGGAGACGTGCCGAGGTCAAACTCAAGGTGATCAGTCACACAGTAGAACACGGGAATAGAGCAGCAGCGAAAGAATTTAACATTAACAGCAGCGACAGTGACTCGTTTAATGACGACTTCGACGAGACATTTTGGATGCCGTATTCGGCCAACTTTTTGATTCTAACACTGAAGAAGAAGAATTTGAGGGACTCGTGGATGAGGAATAACTTAATAAAGTGAGTTTTACATGTTTATTTTGTGTGTTGTGTTGTGTGACATTATCGTTTGAGCAACATTGAGTTGATGATATATTATTGCTCTGCACTATTTCGAGTGTTACTATATTGTAATTGCACTAACGTTTGATTTACCGTAACAGTATCAGACAGTTTTTTACATGTTTATTGAATCAGGGAAGATAATAAAAACAGCTGTTTATTCATTTTGGGAGTGAACGGAGTTGTCAGAACGCTGGTTTGTAATCTATTAAAAAAGTTTGACTGACCTATCTGACTGTTTTGTTGACATTCCCTTTAGCGCAGCTCCATCTAATGGATGCATAACATAACCCCAGCCTCTGCTGTCGCATCTATTCTATGCGCCTTATAATGCGGTGCGCCTTATATATGAACAAAATATTAAAATAGGCCATTCATTGAAGGTGCGCCTTATAGTGCGGAAAATACAGTATTTGAAATGTATTTAGTATTATTACAGCGTTAACTTCTTTTTACACATTACAAAAGAAGGTTAATTCGAGCATTTATCCTTCTCACCTACGCTACAGTCATGTCAAAAAATTTATTTATTTTTAGTTTGATTTACTTGTTCTAAAAAGCAACAATCCACGTTTTGCATTTGAATGCCACTTGAAAATGTTGTATAAATATAAGTCCACTTCAACAATTCTTCCTCCTCTCTTTATCATATTCAGTACATTTATCTATTTCTGTTTTATCTTGTTGCATATAGTTAATTTCTTCTCAATATATTTTTACTTTTTTTTTTACACATGGAAATCAGTTTCAAATGTTAAAAAGCACGAAGTACATATGAAGTTACCTCACGTTCCAAGACACTTGATCGCCCACTGATTTGTAACTCACATACCCTTTATGTATTGTACTTGTATTTTAAATTGTTTATCAATATGTAATTTTAATTTTGTTGTGTGTTTTCAATCCTTTGTCATTTTTTTGTGGATGTTAGATGCACCATAAAAGAACTACAGATGGAAATTATCATGCTAAATCTGGTGCAGCCATTTTCTTAATGTAACTGCACATCGTCCTTTAAATAAACACAATACAAATACTTTGTGTCCATTTAACTTGTATGAAAGTAAACATTTTAAACTTACTTGAAAAACAGAGGTGGTATTATGGTAACATGTTTTTTCATTTAAATTATTTCCAATGATTAAAATATTACTGGATTCAGCCCCTGGTGTTGCATTGTAATTTGTTGCTGCTTATTTCAGGATGGGTTTGTCAGGACTTCAAAATTCTGCAAGCACTTAAAATGAAACAAACACAAAAATTGAATAAAAGAATAGAACATTTGGCATGAAATCAACAACTCCTAAGACCGTCAAGAGACCCTTCAAGACATCGGTTTGATTTTAAAAATTCTTCTGTTCTAGCTCAGCTCTTTTCTTCCTGTCATAATCCGAAGCTCCCGATCTTTGGTTTTTTTCCCAACCAAGCTGTAGCAGGAGAGTGCGCTTTACACTGACCCTTTACTGAATGGTTAAATAGATGCCATCCACATACTCACCCCATCCATCTATTTCAACTCTGACGAGGAACAACTGTAGTGCATTCAGTCAAACTAGGAACGCCTGCAGCCCTGAAACGCGACTCTTTGCTCCTCATTAGAACAATCCAAGCCAAGGCCACTTTCCCACTAAAACCCTTCTCTCTCTCTGGCTCTGGCTCTTTCTCTCTCTCTCTCTCTCTCTCTCTCTCTCTCTCTCTCTCTCTCTCTCTGTTGTTGGGTAAACACACTTCAGAGGGATAGACCTACAAATGTCAGGTTGTACATAAATACATATAGTATGTGAAATTCCATTCCTTGTTACTATAAGGGCTGGAAAAAGTCTTGAAATAGTCCAGTGTATTCACAGTGGGCCTAATCATTATGCCGCCACCCCACGTACACAGGAAACATCTGTAATATTCATCACTAAACAAGCTAGCTGCTAAGGAGACAATACTGGTTTGTCTTTAACCAAGGTGGCCAGATGTAAGGAGATAAGCATTTCAGTTAATAATGATGTTGATATGATTTTACAAACTCCAAAAAATGTATATCTGATGGTTGCCTTTGCCTATGTCCAAAGGCAGCCCAGGGGCCATTTTTGGCCTGTAGCTTGTTTTTGGGGTTGTACGGTATACTGGTATTAGTGTAGTACCGTGATACTAATTTTCGGTCCAAGTCACGTTGTGACATTGCTGGTTTTACGAGCAGATGAGTATGTTCGGCGGCACACAATCACGGAGCACTTATAAGCAGACACAGTGTGTAGACAGAAAAAGGAGAAGGGATGCATTTTGGCTTAAAAACTAACGATAAAGGTAGAGTTATAACATTGAAACGCCTTCAGAAGGAGATGCTTTAAGACATGGCTAGCTAGCTAGCGTCCATCCGCCGTCGGCAGTGTTTTAGCTACTTCTAAATCACTAAGCCTGGTCTCCATGGTGAAAAATAAAGTAAGTTTCTTACAAGTATCATCCCTGCAGGACGAGGAATAGCTTAACATGCTTCACTACACACCGTAGCTGACCGGCAATAAAATGTAAACAAACGCCATTGGTGGATCTATACCTAACATCCATTGTAATGATATCAAGTACAGGCAGGTATCTAGTCAATACTACTCTATTCTACTCTACGCGATACTTCTATATTTTTGGCATTACAACATCTTTAGTTTTTTTTTAAATGTATATTCCATCCATCCATTTTCTACCGCTTATTCCATTTTGGGGTCGCGGGGGGCGCTGGCGCCTATCTCAGCTACAATCGGGCAGAAGGTGGGGTACACCCTGGACAAGTCACCACCTCATCGCAGGGCCAACACAGATAGACAGACCACATTCACACTCACATATAAAATCAGTAAATATGTCCCTGGACACATGACGACTTTGAATATGACCAATGTATGATCCTGTAACTACTTGGTATCAGATTGATACCCAAATTTGTCGTATCATCCAAAACTAATGTAAAGTATCAAACAACAGAGGAATAAGTAATTATTACTTTTTAACAGAAGTGTAGATAGAACATGTTAAAAGAGAAAGTAAGCAGATATTAACAGTAAATGAACAAGTAGATTAATAATAATTTTCTACCACTAGTCCTTAATAATGTTGAAAAATAATAGAATGATAAATGACACAATATGTTACTGCATATGTCAGCAGATTAATTAGGAACCTTTGTTTGTTTACCTACTATTAAAAACAAGTTGTCTTATATGTTCACTATTTTATTTAAGTACTTAATTGCAATAA
This sequence comes from Nerophis ophidion, assembly GCF_033978795.1. Taxonomy (NCBI): domain Eukaryota; kingdom Metazoa; phylum Chordata; class Actinopteri; order Syngnathiformes; family Syngnathidae; genus Nerophis; species Nerophis ophidion. The sequence goes on from NC_084618.1 coordinate 58,980,946, forward strand.
GAATCATATGTTTAATGTAACCTGAGATTTTTTGTTAAAATAAAGCCAATAATGTAATTTTTTTATGGTCCCGTTTATTTAGAAAAGTACCGAAAAGTACCGCAATAATTTTAGTGCTAGTACCGGTAACAAAATATTGGTATCGTTACAACACCACATCCATTATTCCAACGCAGGTGGCCAACTGGATGCAGAACACGCCTGGAGGAGATATCATCCCAACCACTGGCGACGTCCAGGGGGACACGCACCTTGAACACCGTCCACCGACGAGGCGAGAGGCAGGCAGCCTGCTGGAATCTTGTCGGAGCAATGTCTCAGCAGTGATTGGCCCGAACTGCTACTATATCGAGATGTTTTACTGGAGATGCTCTCTTCAGCGTTTTATTCGGCCGATTTCAATACCGATCATCCCTGAGTGAGATCGGCCGATGCCAGTACCGATCACATGTGTTAACTGTATATTTTCTATTTTGTTTATGGTGATTGCTATTGGCAGTTCAACAACATACCTCCCTGCTCGGCACTCAGCATCAAGGGTTGGTATTGGGGGTTAAATCACCAAAATTATTACCAAGTGCAGCCACCACTGCTGCTCTCTACTCGCATCCCCTCCTAGGGGGAGGAAGAAGAGGATGGCTCAAATTCAGAGAGTAATTTCACTACACCTCGTGTGTGTGACTGTCAGTGGTACTTTACTATATCAACACAATATTTTAACTGGTTTCATATTCTCTTTTATTAGATACAATTGTTTTGCCTAAATAAATGTAATTGTACACAGCAACTAAAACAATGAAAAACTACTATCTACTGCTGACTTAAATCCTTTGGTGTTTGCCCTCAAAGTCGCAAGTTTGAAAATATTAAAGATTTTGAAAAAATATAAATATTGCCCTAATCACTCTAGTATCGATCATATACTGATACTACCCTTGGTATTGACACGGATTGACATGGATCGATCCACCCTCCTCTTACAACAATGTTGTTGTTATATTGTCCTCTCTCTATACTTGTATGACTCTACTTGTTAAATTCATGTTAGTAGATGCTTACTTTCTGCTGTGACGAGGTTCCATCTACACTTCTTAGGCTTTGTTCACACTGCAAGTCAATTTTATTTTTTTTTGACCATATGTGACCTGTATCTGATTTTTTCATGGCAATGTGAACAGTGGGATTCAGAATTTTTCAAATCCGATCCAGGCCTCATTCGTATGTGGATATCATCCAGATATACGACTGCAGTGTGAACGCTCAGATTGCATTAATTCAACCAGAACGTCATTAAAAAAGCCATATGCACCAAAATTCTTCATCAAAATAGACTGTTACAAAATAAATAGTTGACAAATGAGCAGAGAAAGGGCGCAAATAATGTTTTAGGAACCCACATCAATGTTTCACCACTCCTGTCTCCGACTGCTCGCCCACATGCTCTTTGGAGCAGACATCGAAGTAAATGTCCCGCAAACTGACAGAGCCAAAATGCTTGGCCTCTTGCTTCTTAATTTTCCATGTGCAATAATTCTGTTGAGAAAATGTTGACTTTGATTTCACAAAATCCTTGAAATTGCCACAAACGCGCCAGGACTTAGGCCTACTAGAATTGAAGCCTTGTTTACTTCCTTTAACACTGCAGCACATGTGACGTCACAACGTCATGTCTGCATCCGGGTCAGATTGTGTTTACATTAGACATAGCATTTTTTTTGTAATGTGAACGACAATATAAAAAGATCGGATTTGGCAAAAAAAATAAAAAATCAGAATAGGACATCCGACCCTGTAGTGTGAACATAGCCTTAAACTTTACTAAGCACATATTTGTGTGTTGTTTAATGCTAGCTTAGTGGTTGGTGTAGCTATTAACATTTCCTGGCTTGCGCTTGGTGTGTAACATGTTTAGCAACGTCCTCCTGTGATAATGATACTTGATATTGTTACTTAAAATAGTAACACAGGCAGTCTATTTTACGTAATGGAGGTGATTATTGTTAACTTAGGGGAGGGGCTCCACCCTGTGTATGAAGACACATAATTAGGTACTAGCCGCTTGTCAGCCGCGGGGGACCACGATAAATTCAATGTCAGCCAGAGGGGATTGACGTCTGTGATCGGCATTGAAATGCATTAATCTGCAAAGGCAATGTCCCACTTTTTCCACCTACTTTTTGATGAAAATGGTCCCATCAATCCATCACATTCCTAATTGTGTGAATGCTCCAAAGCATCCACACAAATGGTTTTCTACACCACATTTTTCACCCGATTCAAACCGTTTCAACTTCAAACGGTTCAGCCTATTCAGGAATCGTGGGATTTTCCTTGACGAATTCCCAGAAATCCAGGTTTTCCGCGGCATTTTTCCATTCAAAATGAATTGGCCATTTTTGTAACTTCCACCATTTCCACATTTTTCAACCAATTCAAACCATTACACCTTCAACACATTCCACCATCCTGGAAATTTAAACCACTTTTTTGCAAGTTCAAAAAAATCCCAGGTTTTTACAGAATTCCTTTTTGTCCAAAGCCCTATTTCCACTCTTTTTTTGTGGCGACTGCTCTTTTCACATTTTTCAACGCATTTCAACCGTTTTAGTCAAAACATTTCTCTTAATCAGGACAAAAAACAAAGTTGTTTTTTTGAACTGGAAAAAAATCCTGGTTTTCCAGAAATTCCGTAATACCATTTCTCTATTCAACATGTTACTACTTCGACATTTCTCGACCAATTTGAACAATTCCAACACCAACCATTTGTTGCTCATTCAAGGTTGTTTTTTTTTACCATTTAAAAAAAAAATCCCACTTTTCCCGAAATACCCACATTTTTGGGAAATTCTCATTGAAACCTATGGGAAATTCTTCAAATTTCCACAACTTGTATATTTTTCATCTGATTCAAACTGTTCCAATTTCAGAATATTCAACCTGTTTGGGAATTGTGTGCTATACTTAAACACTTCTAAAAAAAAATCCAGGATTTTAGTTCAACTTCACCATTGGAGCATTCACATGCAATTCCTTCAGGAATTGCTCCATCTAGTTATTACATATTACACTAATTTGCACTGTTACCAACAACACAAACCTAAGATGTAGGTTCAATTAGATTAGCATGCATGGACCTAAATTGGATTGATTTTCACATCATTAATGTGTAAATGATTTTAAATTGACCCGCACATCCTATAATTTTTTTGGGATGTATCCCTCAGTGGAAAAAGTTTGTAACCCCCTGACTTTTGCTGTAAGACAGTGCTGACCGTGGGAATGTGTGTGTATGTGATATTTATGTGTGTGTGACACAGCTGTGATAGGTTAAGAATCAGACGTTAAACCTGCTTCTGGTTCCAATTTTAGCATCCAGTTCCTTTTTTGGCAAAGGAAAAACACTTTAAGGTGGTACGAGATGTAAAGATGGAGCCACTTTCTGCAGGTTTTTACACGGTCATGTGATTTTTGGAGAGCTAGGGTTTGTTTGCCTCAGACAAGTGCGTACCGCGCACGCACGCACACACACACACACACACACACACACACACACACACACACACACAGAAGGACCTCCTTCAAGTTTATAGGAGGTCCACTGACCCCTTAGGTGAGCTGCCATGGCCACAAGAGCTATGAGAGCGAAGCGTCCTGGGACGTGACTTCTTGCCAGAATACTACGATCGCTCATCGTCCCACACATTTTGCAATCCGTCATAAAATACAATGACATCACTAGACACATAATGGTTCCTTTTATATCGAATCGACCACACTGTATGTCTTTGTGAGTTATGTGGCATATATATGCATATGCAGCATTAAAACACTGTGCTGAAGAGACAAACAGAGACATCACTTCAGTGTCAAGCCAATAATGCCACCGTCCATCCATTCCATTTATCTTTTTTTTTTTTACATTGCAGCTGCTGATGGAGGAGCCAAAAGAGAGACAAAGCTAGCTTTGTCAGCTTCCTTCCCTTCCTCACCGGCTCCTGACGAGTCCACTTGTTCTCCCTCCTTCCCACCCTCTAGCCGTCTTTCAGTTTTTCCAATAAAAAAACGTTCTGCCTTTAATATGTGACCCCTCTCTCTCTCTTTCCACATCTGCAGCAGCATCACGTGGAGTGGCGTGGCCGGCCAGGCTAGTCTTGTGATCTTGGTCATGGCCTCACCAGGAGAAAAGAGGAAATGTGTGTTGCAAGGGACATATGTGTGGTCAGAGGTCTACTCGAGGGTGATACCATCAGTTCCCCTTAAAAGTGGTTCAATAGACGTTTACTCTTTTGATCCATAGTGTTATTGAACTTTATCTACCCAGTACATCTGCATGGTATTTAAAGCACTTGTCTTTTAAGATTGAAGTATCTATTTGATAAGTCAATTTGAATGAAAGTTATTTAAAGTAGCAATAAAACAGGACATACACTATATTGCCACCTATTAAAATGATCAGAATTAGGTGTCCTAAACACTTGGCCACAGTGCTGACCGTGGGAATGTGTGTGTATGTGATATTTATGTGTGTGTTTGTGTGTGTGTGACACAGCTTTGATAGGTTAAGAATCAGATGTTAAACCTGGTTCTGGTTCCAACTTTAGGTGTATAAATCAAGCACTTAGGCATGGAGACTGTTTCTACAAACATTTGTGAAAGAATGGGCCGCTCTCAGGAGCTCAGTGATTTCTGGCGTGGAACTGTCATAGGATGCCACCTGTGCAACAAATCCAGTCGTGAAATTTCCTCGCTCCTAAATATTCTAAAGTCAGCTGTCGGCTTTATTATAAGAAAATGGAAGAGTTTGGAAACAACAGCAATTTAGCCATGACGTGGTAGGATTGTAAAATTTGGTGGAGGAGGAATTATGGTGTGGGGTTGTTTTTGTTGTGCGTCTCCCATAACAATGTGACCTCGGACTACGTTAAGGTAACGTGTGGAGTTTCCCAGGGTTCGGTCCTTGGCCCTGCACTCTTCAGCATCTACATGCTGCCGCTAGGTGACATCCTACGCAGATACGGTGTTAGCTTTCACTGTTATGCTGATGACACCCAACTCTACATGCCCCTAAAGCTGACCAACATGCCGGATTGTAGTCAGCTGGAGGCGTGTCTTAATGAAATTAAACAATGGATGTCCGCTAACTTTTTGCTACTCAACGCCAAAAAAACGGAAATGCTGATTATCGGTCCTGCTAGACACCGACCTCTATTTAATAATACAACTCTAACATTTGACAACCAAACAATTAAACAAGGCAACACGGTAACGAATCTGGGTATTATCTTCGACCCAACTCTCTCCTTTGAGTCACACATTAAAAGCGTTACTAAAACGGCCTTCTTTCATCTCCGTAACATCGCTAAAATTCGCTCCATTCTGTCCACTAAAGACGCCGAGATCATTATCCATGCGTTTGTTACGTCTCGTCTCGATTACTGTAACGTATTATTTTCGGGTCTCCCCATGTCTAGCATTAAAAGATTACAGTTGATACAAAATGTGGCTGCTAGACTTTTGACAAGAACAAGAAAGTTTGATCACATTACGCCTGTACTGGCTCACCTGCACTGGCTTCCTGTGCACTTAAGATGTGACTTTAAGGTTTTACTACTTACGTATAAAATACTACACGGTCTAGCTCCATCCTATCTTGCCGATTGTATTGTACCATATGTCCCGGCAAGAAATCTGCGTTCAAAGGACTCCGGCTTATTAGTGATTCCCAATGCCCAAAAAAAGTCTGCGGGCTATAGAGCGTTTTCATTTCGGGCTCCAGTACTCTGGAATGCCCTCCCGGTAACAGTTCGATATGCCACCTCAGTAGAAGCATTTAAGTCTCACCTTAAAACTCATTTGTATACTCTAGCCTTTAAATAGACTCCCTTTTTAGACCAGTTGATCTGCCGTTTCTTTTCTTTTTCTTCTATGTCCCACTCTCCCTTGTGGAGGGGGTCCGGTCTGATCCGGAGGCCATGTACTGCTTGCCTGTGTATCGGCTGGGGACATCTCTGCGCTGCTGATCCGCCTCCGCTTGGGATGTTTTCCTGCTGGCTCCGCTGTGAACGGGACTCTCGCTTCTGTGTTGGATCCGCTTTGGACTGGACTCTCGCGACTGTGTTGGATCCATTATGGATTGAACTTTCACAGTATCATGTTAGACCCGCTCGACATCCATTGCTTTCGTCCTCTCCAAGGTTCTCATAGTCATCATTGTCACCGACGTCCCACTGGGTCATCATTGTCACTGACGTCCCACTGGGTGTGAGTTTTCCTTGCCCTTATGTGGGCCTACCGAGGATGTCGTAGTGGTTTGTGCAGCCATTTGAGACACTAGTGATTTAGGGCTATATAAGTAAACATTGATTGATTGATTGATTGATTGATTTTTCTGGAGATGGGCCAGGACTCTTAGTTCCAGTGAAAGAAACTTTGAATGCTCCAGGATACCAATCATTTTTGACACTTCATGCTACCAACCTTGTGGGAACAGTTTAGAGGGGTCCTTTCATCTTCCAACATGAAGTAAGGTCCATAAAGACATGGATGACTGAGTCTGGTGTGGATGAACTTGACGGGCCTGCACAGAGTCCTGACCTGAACCCAAAAGAACACCTTTGGGATTAATTAGCACTGAGACTGAGAGGCAGGCCTTCTCGACCAACATCAGTGTGTGACCTCACCAATGTGCTTTTGGAAAAATGGTCAAAAATCCCTTAAAAAAAACAATGCGCTACCTTGTTGACAACCTTCCCAGAAGAGTTGAAGCTGTAATAGCTGCAAAAGGTGGACCGAGATCATATTGAACCCTATGGGCTAGGAATGGGATGGCACTTCAAGTTCATATGTGAGTCAATGCAAGTGGCCAAATACTTTTGGCAAAATAGTGTATGTGGAATTTTAGTCCCAGACCAAGTATTTTCCCCTAACTGAAAAATAATGATTTGTAAGGATTTGCAGATGACTAGTGTGACGTCATAGGCCAACATAGGAAGGAATTCATTTATTCGTGCTAAAAGGAAATAGCCCCGCCCCCCAGTGTACGAGAGGAACATGCCATATGACTAATAGTCGCATTAGAGAGAGTGCATGGACACTTGGACTTCACATGTAGGTGTGAAAATACAAAAAAAAACAACTATATGGGAAATCAGACTAATTTGGTGCATGGAAACGTAGTGAGTGACCTGCAGAAATGCAGCCAAAACACAGAAAAAACAGGGTGCACCCATGGCGTTTAACATGTTTGCAAACAATACAGGGGCTGTGTTGCTCATTTCAGGATAAAAGTGACGTACCTTCAATTAAGCTGAGTCAAACAACTGTCGAGCGGCTAAGTAAAATGATTTGTTATAAATTATTCTTCACAGTAAACATAAAAATCGAAATTCAAACACCTCCATGTGGTCTACATAACATGTAATGTGTTTTTTTTGGTCACTATTTAGGATATATTATGTTTTACAGAGCGTTTTCAAGCTGTTCTCTGACCATCTTCAGAATGTGCCGTCTTATTTACGTGCCTCCACTTCGACTGTCTTCTCCCCGACTGTCTTCTTTTAGCGCCTCCAACTGGAATCTACTGACCGATAAGTTCAAACTATATTTTACTGTGTATAAAAAATGGCAGCAGCGGAGGATGCATGTGCACGTATGAGCCAGTCTGCCCTACAACAGGAGGACACCGGGAAAAAAAGAGCATAGCGACTACATTGCGGCCTACAATGATTGTACACAGCTAGATTGACAGCGTATGCACTGTAGTTGTAATAACAAGCATGACGTGATGCGTGTATCATGATCAATATTATAGTGACTTACTCATGGACAGTTGTCTCTTTGGTCCAGCTGTTTTATTCGGTTTATTTTGGGTAAGCACTCCATTTAATGCAAAATAGCCTGGCTCCAAGTTCCACATTTATAGCGTCAAGTTACACCGAACACACATTTGTTACCAGAAGTCAGAAGTACGCTGCGGTAGAAACGGAAATAAATGCACTGAGAAAATTTAAATATTTGACATATTTTGTAATATTTTTACATATTACATATTGCTATGAACATGTCTATTACTACATTATATATATAGACTTGCAGTGCGTATAGAAAATATTGGAGGGTTTTGAAATTTCTTTAGAGGGCTTTGAAGGCTACAACGGTAACTCCAATTAGCTGCATTTCCAAGGGTTTTTTTAAATCATTTTTTATTCCTAAAAAAAAAAAAGAAAAAGATGTGTGCTCTTGTCTCATAATAATTGTGAACGATAAGCAAAATTCCAAAAACAGTGCAGTGCTTCTTTAAAGTCTACCATGTCTCAAATTCACTGTAGCTGTTGATCGGTAACAAATTTAGTCACACTGTAAAAACATGAACCTAAATGAAATATTTGTGCAGCCCAGCCTCACCCTGACTCCACCTCCAGGGGCCCCCAATTAAACTGAGTTTGAGACCCCTGCATTAAGTAAAATCGGATCATTTCCCGCGGCACACCTAATAATCTCTCATCGCTCATTATTATGCCAAAGCAGAGTGGTTGGGAATATGATAACTTATTAGACACAATATGAACGATTTATGAAAAGATATGCCCTTACAAAGACAATTATTCTCAGTTAATGCTTAGAAAATCCATTACTGGAAAGGCACTCACTCCGATTGCAGACCTCCGCCAAGGTAGGAAAACCTGTCTGCATGTGGATAGAAAGATTGTGGTCTGCATGTCAACACCAAAGCTCCCTGGACAAAAGAAAAGTTTAATAAATAATTTCAATTTACATTGCCTACATGTGTAAAAGTACTGTATGTGTTTATTAAATAAACTGTTAATTTATGTTATGATAATTATTAGTAAAGAGGCGGTAAAAACGACTGATCGCAGAACATGAGTGTGGTCATCATGCATAGCAATTTCTACAGATGATTCCTGTAATTGTCCCCGTGCAGGACTCAACATTAGGGATTTTTAGGTATTTTATTTTATTTCAAATAGAGCATTGTGTTTCCTCTCACTTGTGTGTGTGCACCACTTCTGCTGATCATGGGATAGCGAATGTGACGATGCAAGCGGTGAGAAATGCCTCAGAGTTGACAGAGAGTTCAGAGCATGAGATGTTCATGTGCAAATATTCTGCCGAACCACGTTCGAAAACAGTTAAACAGAAAAAGACCTCCTCCAAGGCTACGATGTGGAGAAATTGTGTCCATTTTTTTTTTTTACTTGATCTAGTAACTGAGTGCCGTCAAACAATTAACATGTGTAATCACTAGAAGACTGGATCAGGCCTCTGGTGGAAAAGGTCTCAAGGGCGTCCTGTTGATTGTGCAAGAGGGAGATACCTGCTCACAAGTTAAATTCATCATGCTAATTCCAAAAAGCACAAAGAGCATGATGAGGCAAGACAGATTGTCACTCATCAATCAGTGCTATTGATCACCTTGGTGATTTTATTATTCTACCTCAACAAAGACGTTAAAATACTCCCTACAACATTTGCTGTATAAATTACCTAATAGGATATTACAAAGTATCCTTTGGGTTAGTCATTTAGTACGTCAAGTAGTACGTTAGATAGTATGTCAGTCAGTAGCATAGTTCAAAAACTTATGGAGGATTTTGATTGGGGAAAGGAAATGTCCGAAATGGGATAAGAACCAAGTGATAAGAATTTGGGGAATGATCGGATCACTGTCTAAATTAAGGATTTTTTACCATTTAAAAATAGTGCTTTTTTGTTTGTTTGGTTTTTTTTAGAATTAAATAGCACTGCAAAAAAAAACAATGGGACCAGAGAAAGTTGCGTATGCCAGCACTTTCATAAAGTGTGTCGATCATAGTTGATTTAGGGAGGTTTATCAATTTATGTTTTCATTTTATTTATTTATTTTCAAAATAAATTAGTGAACAATTTATTTCCTATGAATTTGAATTACTACAAAAAATGCATCAAATTAAATTCAAGTTTGATTAAAAAAGATTCAAGACCGCCTTAAATAAACAAAAACAAGTATGAATTTTTTAAATGGGGAGCTCCAAATAAAAGTCTGCTTGTGACCCCTGTTTAGCCTGGTCTCCTTCCTCTATCCATCGCCATCTTTGCCAACAAAAGACCTAGAAAAAAGATAAAGGTGATGTTATAGGGGCCCTAATATGCAGAGCCAACTTTTCTTACCTATTGGTACCTGCTGTTGTGTATTTGGGATCTGCATAAGTCCCTAAAATTTGAAATGAAATTGTGGTCGCATTGCAGAAATATTTATAAAACAATCTAGCCTTCACACTTCCAACAAACGAGCCATTTTGAATTTTCCCTATAGGTGACGTTTTTAATATGACGTCAACGGATTATCCATATACGGAATACATTTTCTCAAAGTGGTACGCGCAGGTCCTCCACTGTAGTCCGACGCTGTAGCCAATAAGCTGCTCATTTTTGGCTACTCTCCAGTTGTGGGGTAGAGTGGCTCGTACATGCATGTGCATTATACGCTGTTGACATTTCTAATACAAAGTAGCGTATAGGTCGAACCTAATCTGTCAGTAGACTCACTATGGAAGTGTTAAGAACTACAACAAAGATGACAGAGAGAAGATGCTGATGAAGTGGAGGCAGGTAAACAAGACTGGACACAAAACATTGTATGCTCAAGAAATGGTCAGAAAGTGACTTGAAGATGGTCTGTAAAACATAATATATGCAACATTTTGACCAGAGAATCACCATTCATGTTATGTTGACCATAAGTAATCATAATATGGCCCCTTTTAATGTTCATTTATCTATTTCACTTGTCATGTGAATGTATTTCACACAGCCTTCCGCATGTAAAACAATAATTGTATACTTTAAAATGTGTTTTGTGTTCATATTTTGGGGATTCTGAAAACAAACAAACATTTATTTGCATTATTTACTTTTGGAAAACAATCATTTCAGGTTTTGTAAGATTTGGTCTTTGACCTTTTGCAACATTTTACTAATGAAACCAACTCTCAATGGATGTCAAATCAATGTTAATACAGCCTAGCTTTGTTTTGAAGCTTATTTTGCACTTAACAGGAAGTGCCCCCTTGTTTTTCTACATCGATGCTGACTTAATTGGGGCACTTTCTAGCAATAGGAAAAGTAGGGTGTGTTGTCAAGATCAGCAAGTTCCACTGCAGATTAAAAATACATTTACCAGCCACAATTTTCAAACACACTGCAACAGTTTCTATTATACACACAAACGTGCCTTTAATGACTGCTGTTTCTATGCGACGTGTTGTCTGGGATTTTTCCATGAAGCAGGCACATTATTATATCCATCTTGTATAAAATGATTCCCTCAGCCAACTCTCGTCATCTCAAGCAACAAGTTGCTTCCCCCTAATTGAATTTTCACATATAGTTTGCCTGCTCTTCTGACGTTGAGGCAACTGAAAGAAGGGGAGTTGTGGGATTCGTTGCATGTGCTCAAAGGCACACATCGATGAAGGGTGCACGAAAATACTGGAACTTTATCACGCAGACGTCTGCCTTGAAGCAACTCCTATTCTTTTTTTCGCCTCTTGATCAACCTGAGCAAGCGGGCCTACTAAAATAAAATTTTACTGCTGTGGTAATGTCTTGGAGCAGCTTGGCGCCGCAGCTAATGGGGGGGATCATATCTATATCGCTGTTCCTACACCCTGCTTCATGTTCAACCCTGAGCACCAGTCATCATCCTCGCCCGGCACTTGGCACAGGATCCAACAAGGAGCTAAAGTTCAAACGTGTGCACATAAAATGAAAATAGAATTACAACAATGTGATACGCCTGCACTATAAATGCTGTGACTATAATGTTAGTGGGATTTTTTGCTATTTGTGTGACTGCTAAGTGGGTTTAAAGAACACTAATTACAGACAAAACTACAAAACAGACAAAGGCCTATATACCAGTACTCACAATGATCACAATATATATGTGGAATTCAACCAAAATAGGCATCCAAGACATATAGGTTTACATGTGACATCGACAAAAGGTTAATGTAGTTTTCTTTTTCATGTTTTTTTTTTTTGCGAGACTCACATTTAAAATAGAACCGTAAGCATTCAGCCAGACCAGCTGGAAACAAAGCTTATTGATCGATGGATTATCTAATCAATAGAGTGTCATCTTTCTTACTGAATGTATTCATTCTTTCAATTTGGACAGAAAAATTCCATGTACTGCATGCAATTGCAAATATTTTAAACTTTATTACTGTCAGATCATGCAACAGTTATTATACAATCCTATATTCCAAAGATTTTTCTGTAAGAATAAATATGAATACTTAAATATATGATAGTCACTTTGACTTATAATTTCAAAGGAAGTTATATATCCATTTGTATGTAAAAATCTAATAATCAAATGCATAGGCTATTGTGTAAGACAAATATCCATCGATCCATCCATTTTCTACTGCTTGTCCCTCTCGCGGGAGTGCTGGAGCCTATCCCAGCTCCATTCAGGCGGAAGGCGGTGTACACCCTGGACAAGTCTCAACCTCATCGCAGGGCCAACACAAATAGACAGACAACATTCTCACTCACATTCACACACTAGGGCCAATTATTCCCAGGTAAATTTCTTTGGAGGTGTGAGGAAGCCGGAGTACCCGGAGGGAACCCATGCAGTCATTGGGAGAACATGCAAACTCCACACAGAAATACCCCGAGCCCGGGGATCAAACCCAGGACCATCTTATTGTGAGGCACACGCACTAACACCTGTATCACCGTGCTGCCCAAAGGCAAACATTTTAATATATATTTACTGTTACAAGCGGCCCTTTGACTGCGATTTGGCCCTTATTATACTAGAGTTTGACACCCCTGTTCTAAAGTATTTCTATTGCAGTAGTTACACTCGAATGTTAAATTGCACAGTTAAACAGAGACCTACGATCTACATTCGAAACACTTTCTTGGGGTGTAGATAATATGTTTTGAATACCCTTTGCCGTAAATTTTGCTCCACTGTCACATTTGTAACCCAGTTTCAGCGCATGTGTGAAAAGGGTTGGTCTGTAGAGATGTTGTCCATTAGATTGCACATGAACCCATCCACACCCCACTCTCTTCAAAAGTATCACAGTGTGTCTTTTGAAACTATACACCTTTAAACATATATCTTGAAGACAAACAGCATCACTATATTTTTTTGCCAGAAACTGTTAAAAATAAACTTCATGGCCAGTATATAGATTCCCCCGTCACAACACCAATCGACTACCAAATCAATGAAGAAGAGCATAAAAAAGCTGCTTTTACCTGCAGTTATGTCACTGCATGTCACACGGTGTTATTGTGCGCATCCCACATTTAGATGTAAGTTATACTTTATCCTACCTTCTTTTATGTTTCCTCAAACCAAGCAGTAATAGCTTAACAGTGCTGTCAATTTTCCATTTGAGTTTAGCAGCTAATCCAATTTAATAGTGGTCCATTTTGTCACAACAGTCCTGTGTAAAACATTGTAAAAGTATTTCTCTTTGGTAAACATCAGAGCAGGCGCAAAGGCATGAGATGAGAAGGAATGACACGCGAGGCTGCCCACCAGCTCATGACGTCAATATAGTAGCAACAAGCTAGTTAGCTCTCTGTGACGATTCGCCACATCCAAAAATAGTTTGTCTGTGTTAGCGCTAATAATAAGAATATCACTACGCTACAGTAAATCAAGTATTGTTGGCACTTCTTGGATGGTTATTTAAAGGGCTTTATTGGCGAAATAGAGGACCTCTCATTGACAACATTGTAAGTGGACTTTTATTTACGAGTTACAATGCATTAAAAAAAAAAATCTGTCTTGTTGTCTGTCATAATGATTATGAGCGATAGGCATAATTCCCAAAAAAATGCAGTTTATTTTAAAAGCTACAGACACACAGAATAGTGTGTTCCTTCACAGTATTGCAAAAGCATTTAACTGTCTAATATGGGGTATGTTCACACTGCAGATCAATTCCGATTTGTTTGCCTACATGTGACATATACATCTGATTGTTTCAAGTCAATTTGAAAAGTACATCTAGATTTTTTTCCCCAAATAAAACCCAAGTCTCTTTCCAATACGCATCCGATATGTATCCGTTGTGACTGAACAACCAGAGCTTGTCAACTGACAGATTTAAGTTATAACTACAGTATATGCTAATTTGTATTAGGAAAGACAACAGGGGAGGATGCAAGGTCTGTGTATATTGCGGCCCTCCATTTTTCGTTTGGAATAGAAAATGTTTTTTTCTGAAAAATCCACATTCCTCGTTTTTTTGGTTTGATAATAAAAAAAACAAAAACGGCTCTTTATCCATTATCCATATTTATTAATAATTGAACTATTTTCTCTATTCCCCATTCAATGTTTGGACAGAAGGGTCGAATACACATGCTCAGTGTCTCTTTTCAGTATCCTCGTCTGTGAGTGACCCGGAACAACAGAAGAAGAAGAGTGGCGATAAAGAACCAATAAAATGTGTCACTTACGGTGTCCCTGGACATTAAACAAATAGAAAGGAACTCTTGACTGAGACAAACTTGTTGACGACACTGACGCTATTCTTTGTCTTCTTCATCTGGTGTTGCGGGTCACTCATAGACCAGGATACTGAAAAGAAACAGTGCACATGTGCAATCCATAAAATAGATTTGCACTTGTTGTTTTAATTCATTTTTTCAATTTTAAAACACATTAATACATTTGGATAAGGGATAGTGGACAACGATCCGTTTTCCATTTTATGTTTTTTATCATCAAACCAAATTACAAGAGAAATTGATTTTTACGTAAAATTATTTTTCTATTCCAAAAGAAAAACGAATGGCAACGACGTACGTGGACCATGCATAAACATGTACAAGCCATTCTGGCACACAACAAGAGGATAGCAAAATAGAAGGAGCTTATTGACTACAGCGCAGACTACAATGGCGGGCACGCTGTGTACATCTAGACTAAATATAGATAATCTGGTGACGTTTTTCCCAACCGGTGACATCATAGGTTGTGTAAATTCCAAACAGACCTTCGGAGGAAATATGAATAAAGGCAACATTGCTTCATGAGTAACTGCCATAGGCCTCCGTAGTTTAATTTCAATTTTTTGAGACTTAGACCCTGTCTACACTAAACCGAATAATTATTTAGCCTAAGCCCTGTGTCAGCCACACTAAACCAAAGTTTAAGGTTACCCTCCTCGGACAATTTTTTTTACACGGGTAAGTGTCCTGTCTATTTCTTGAATTGCCCACTCTTAGCTTTGCATGCACTGATTGGTCGTTTACAAACTGAGTTCCGAGAGGAAGTGAAGTCAGAAAGACCGCACCCAACACATAAAAGTGACGTCAGAAAGAACACGCCACACCCAGCTTCATAACCAGGAGCTAACAACTGTAAAGATGGAGGCGAGTCATCCAGACATTCCCGTGTTTCTCATTCGGCGTAGCACAGTGGTAGAGTGGCCGTGCACAACCCGAGGGTCCCAGGTTCAATCCCCACCTAGTACAAACCTCGTCACGTCCGTTGTGTCCTGAGCAAGACACTTCACCCTTGCTCCTGATGAGTGCTGGTTAGCGCCTCGCATGGCAGCTCCCTCCATCAGTGTGTGAATGTGTGTGTGAATGAGTAAATGTGGAAGAAGTGTCAAAGCGCTTTGAGTACCTTGAAGGTAGAAAAGCGCTATACAAGTACAACCCATTTATCATTTATTTATCATTCTTCTACATGTACAGATGTTTGTGGAAATCACACATGAATACCTTTACAGAAGGAAACTCACGATTGCAGCTATTTCGAATACAACACTTCTCAGACGGCAAGAAAACTTTGGAATGTCCGGCGTCAGCTGTGATTCTACTTACAGGAAAAACTTTGTCCATTTGTCGAAAGATAGTCAACGACAATGCGGGCTCCCGTGGATGTGATAAAAAAAAAAAGGTAGTATGTGCTTTGTATTACCTGGCCGACAAGTGAATACTACGGAAAACATTGAATGCATTTGGACTGGCAAATAAGACTGTATCAGTTATTGTCCGTCATGTATGTCGCGGACTCAACGTCGAGGTCCAGAGTATATAAAGTCACCAAAAACAAAAGGAAAATGAAGGTGAAGGCAGAAGAGTAAAGAGTGTCCTGAACAGATATCTACATCCCTGGATTAATTGTTGTAAAATGTTATTTATCACATTATTTACTTTCACATGTCCATTAAAGATGTGATTAATTTATGATTTCTCAGGTGTGATTCACTACAATAGGGCCCCACAGCACACTGGATTCCAGTTAGTTGAAATACAACAACACTGGATATTGTTCGGATAAGTTAAATTGAATTTAAGAACTTGCACACAAAGCAACCCTGGAGGTGACTATGAAGTGCGCATTTTCCGCGCATTCGTACTAGGTCGCGTTGTGCCGGCGGACGGATGAGGGAGGGGGTCTTAAACGACCATTGTGTATGTGGCGACAAGGATAAGGTTGGGTGGGATTTACCCTGGATAACCTTAGTTTAGAAGGGGCCTTAGTTATTCTAGTTCCATTACTTCTTATGGCAAAGGATTGTTCTGAAATCTGAACTAAATGGAAGGGTTCCACCGTCTTCTCACAAATTTGGTAATGAATGTGGCTTTTCTCTCCCTTGATGGACTTGCTAATTAGATATTACTGTCATAGCTGCAGGTGAAAGTGCTTGTGCATCATTATATTTGATCATTATTATCATTATTATTTTTAGGCCATTCTGAAGTTATCCATTAAATGTGGGGTTAAAGTCCATTTGCATGCAAACAAAGGGGAGGTGGGCCATCAATCTCCACGCTGCTGCTGAAGGGAAGGTTTTGGGAGGGGGTTGGGGGTTTGGTTGGGTTGTGTGGACGCTGTGTGTTTACGTGAGTGTGGGGGTGAAGCTGATAAATCTGTTGCCCTCGGGGGTGCGTTTACATAGGTGAGGACTGACTGTTGTGAAAGGATTTATCTGAAAATACCACCAGTGACTGACACAATCTCTTCAGCGTGAAGGATTATAATGTGTGCATGCACACAACACACACGCCCGGTATATTGTATAGTGCACACCCATAATCTATATTTGAAGCACGATGGAAATGTCTTGTTATACTGCAGCTGCCTTCTCATCCAGCATGTAGATCAGGGGTCACCAACGCGGTGCACGTGGGTACCAGGTAGCCCGTGAGGACCAGATGAGTAGCCTGGCCTGTTCTAAAAATAGCTCAAATAGCAGCACTTACCAGTGAGCTGCCTCTATTTATTTTTATTTTTTATTTACTAGCAAGCTGGTCTCGCTTTGCTCGACATTTTTAATTCTAAGAGAGACAAAACTCAAATAGAATTTGAAAATCCAAGAAAATATTTTAAAGACTTGGTCTTCACTTGTTTAAATAAATTCATTTATTTTATTACTTTGCTTCTTATAACTTCAGAAAGACCATTTTAGAGAAAAAATACAACAATGATTTTAGGATTTTTAAACACATATACCTTTTTACCTTTTAAATTCCTTCCTCTTCTTTCCTGACAATTTAAATCAATGTTCAAGTATTTTTTTGTTTGTTTTATTGTAAAGAATAATAAATACTTTATAATTTTATTCATTATTATAGCTTCTGTTTTTTCGACGAAGAATATTTGTGAAATATTTCTTCAAACTTATTATGATTAAAATTCAAAAAAATATTCTGGTAAATCTATAATAACATTTAAATCTTATTTCAAAATATTTTGAATTTCTGCTCTGGAAAATCTAGAAGAAATAATGATTTGTCTTGGTTAAAAATATATCTTGGTCCAATTTGTTATATATTCTAACAAAGTGCAGATTGGATTTTAACCTATTTGAAACATTTCATCAAAATTCTAAAATTAATCTTAATCAGTAAACATTACTAAGGATGTTCCATAAATTATTTTTTTTTAATTTTTTTCAAAAAGATTCGAATTAGCTAGTTTTTCTCTTCTTTTTTTTGGTTGAATTTTCCATTTTAAAGAGTCAAAATTGAAGATAAACTATGTTTCAAAATTCAATTTTCGTAATTGTCCCTGTTTTTTCCTCTTTTAAACCGTTCAATTAAGTGTTTTTTTCATCATTTATTCTCTACAAAAAACCTTCCGCAAAAAGAAAAAAATGTACGATGGAATGACAGAAAGAAATACCCATTTGTATATATATATATATATATATAGAGAGAGAGAGAGAGAGAGAGAGATTAATTTAAGGTAAATTGAGCAAATTGGCTATTTCTGGCAATGTATTTAAGTGTGTATCAAACTGGTAGCCCTTTTGCATTAATCAGTACCCAAGATTTCAAAAAGGTTGGTGACCCCTGATGTAGATCCTCTCTCTCTCTCACACACACATACATACAGATTTCCTAGCAACCACTATAATGCACACACACACACACACACACACACACACACACACACACACACGCACACGCACACGCACACGCACACGCACACACACACACACACACACACACACACACACACACACACACACACACACACACACACACACACACACACACACTGGGGCTTCCCCCTCCTTCCGCTCCCTCCTCCCCCTCCCCTTCTTCTCTCCTCCGTGGCGGGAGAGAAAGAGAGAGCGATCCCCTGTCCACGGCTCTCCCACAGAAGCCCCCACAGCTGCCTGCGGACGGTGCGGTGCGGTCACACGGGCTGCGTGCCGCAAAAAAAAAAAAAAAAAGGGACGATCCGGCGTGCAGAGAAGAGGAGCTATTGTACGGAAGCTGCGAGGGGGGAAAAAAAGAAGGGTGCAAGTAAAGGAAGAAGGGAATAAGAAGACGAGGCAGCAGTTGTGGAGGAAACCACCCGGATGGGGGATGGGAACGTCTGGGAGAGGCGACAGAGAAGAGCGTCTTATACTCCGGTGTGTAAATGGCAGCGTTCTTGTCTCCTTTACTGCGTTTTACGACAACAACGTGTGGGGAATCCGATGGGACAGTTTTTTTTTTTAGCGTGCACGAATTGTACGTGGCGGGAAGACGCTGCATGCCGCGCGCGCGCGCGCACACACACACACACACACACACAAGAATGACACGCCCCCTCTGCTGCAGAGCGCCATTTTCAAACGCCTTTTTTTTCCTCCTCTTCTTTTCTGCGTCAGGAGATTTATTTTTGCTGCGGTCTCATGTTACACTTTTTGTGCCTGACAAGAATGTGGACGGACGAGGAAGGACAACAGGATGCAAAACCCACAAACAATCAGGCATGCTTGATCGTCTTCTTTTCCTTAAAAAAAAAAAAAATGGACAGGTGAGGAAGCTCGTAAACATTTTTTAATAGTATATATATATGTTTAACTTGTTTGAATATTAAAACGTTACGCAATTTTAGTCAGCGTTCTGAAAAGTACAATTTATGTATGTGTCCGTCGATCGTACATTCGCGGTAAAAAAAACAAAAATACATTATCCATCCATTACCTACCGCTCGCATTTATAGAAATATACAAATACAATTATTTTATTAAAAAAACATATTTAATGATGATAGTAACTATACAATAAGTATGGATTTAATTAGCTATACATTTTTGTTTTAAATGTAGCCTATACACTTAAATGAAAATAATAGGCTTTTTTTATGCATACAAATGTGCACTTCGTAGGCAACGTGGTGCGTTCAAGGCGTTAAATCAAAATCAACAGTCACAGTGAGTGTGTGTGAGTGTGTGTGTGTGTGTGTGTGTGTGCACTTTAATGTCGCGTTACTGTGACTCTACATTAAATTAATTTACTGAAATGTATAAATTTTGTCATTTTAATAAATAGATAAAAATACATTTTAACCGATTGAGAACTAATCTGACCCGCGCGCGCGCGTGTCAGTTTATTTTAGCCTGCCACGGTTAACTTTAACCTCGTTTTCTACATGAAATATTTTTAATTTTAGGGCGGGATTCTTCCTCCTTTCTATTGTTTCTGTTTGATGTTGTATCTTTGTTGAAATACAAAAAAGCTTCCTAAAATCTGAAATGACAGACCTGTTGTAGGAGTATAGCCCCACTTTACATAATTACACAGAGTGGTCTCACTTTGAAGAACACGCTTTTAGTTGTACTCATCTCCACAGCAAGTACGCAACCGGCTTATTAAAATGCACATGTATTATCCGTATTGTTTTATTCGCGTTTGTGCAGATTTCGCAATACGATTTTGGACAAAAAGTCACTTTGGCGTTCCGGTGTGTGCGACGTTTATTTCACGCTCTGCATTACTGATTGGTGAATAGTGTAATGTGCCGTGATGGAAAGCAAAGTGGAGTTGCGTGTCTTTTTAGTGTTTTTGCGTCCAGTAAGGTTGACACTCGGGGAGTTTATTTTGAAAATCCCAAAGTTTGTTCGGTCCGTTGAACTGCAACTTGTGTTTTGTTCTGGAACGACAATATTCAAACTGGTAATATACGTGACCACACAAAACGACTTTAATATTTTTTGTAATTACGTCTATCCTAGTCATTTTTTGGACGCAATTCACAAAATATAAGATACAATAGTAAATATATATTTTAAAAATATAATATTGAAGTGCCATGATAATTACATTCAATCGCTTCTGTAAAAGGTATGATCAAGCGAAAATATTTACGTTAAAATGATTATTATAGTACTACTAATATTTTTTTTACTTTGAAAAAATACACTAATTTTTAAGATTTACAATATGTGTACATTTTAGTCATTTAATACAAAACATGTTTTCTATACTAGGATGACTTGAATATTACATGCTTATTTAAAGTTTAAGAAAATAAAAAATATGTATTTGAGATATAAATAGTGCTGCATGTGTTATGTGTCATTTATGTCAGTTTTATATATTTTTCTGTCGTTTTGGTATTTCATTCATGTTTAAACTGTATAATTATTTTTTAATATTATAGCAAACGTTTATATTTTACAAGAAAAAATAAATAAAAATGTGTACTTTTGCAAAATAAAAAGTGTACTGTGAAAAAAGTATTAAAATGTGTTTGAGAAAAATATGTGTGTGTGTGTGTGTGTGTGTGTGTGTGTGTGTGTGTGTGTGTGTGTGTATACGTACACATATGCATGTAGGTTAGACTAATGAGATGGTGGAATCATGACATAAAGAGGAGAATATAGCTCAGTTTGACTGCCCTCTTCCCCACCAAATTTTGAAAAATAAAAACAAAACACCTACTTTTGTGCAATGTGAAACAAAATAACAAAAAGTATCTAAGGGGGTGTTGTGTTCAAATGCATGTATAGGTTACAGACTATATGTGGAGCAGTATAGGGCCCAGTCTTCAGGTTTTGTCTGCCCAGGTGGAGCTTCCTGACCTGGCTGCAATCACTTGGTCCATCCCCAGTGTCCCTAATGACATCACAGCCCATTAAAGCAAGCAAATGAACTAAATGATGAAGCTTTGAAGTGGAATATAAAGAGACCATCATTAAGTCTGGGAGTGAGCCTTTTTTCATTACATGCAGCTAATAGCGACAACAGTTTCCTCACTTTGCTTTTGATGAATGCGACATACTCATTTTTCCTCATGCTGTTTTCTTCTTCTTTCTATTTAAACGCATGAGTCAGATGAAGCTAATCAAATGAATATGGTAAAATGGCACACCATTATCATTTAGTATCTTCTTCAGGGGGGGTCTTGCATCCAAAAGTTACTTTTGGGGGGCAAAAACATGCAAACTCACACTAATACATCAGGACATTTTTAATAGGCATAATGTTGTTTTATTGTGGTAGTCTGCAGGGGTGTAGAACGGTTTGCTGCAAGAGAAAGTCACAATTCAATGCTCTCCAAATCAAACATCTTTGCAAAAGCAGGTGCACCTCATGTTGTGTTCTACATTTCTAAGAGATATGCAAACATATTATACATGAGAGGTTTTCACTAGTAGTTAGACAGAGGCGGAGCTGTTAAGAGGTTGTGGTGGTGGTATAGGGGTGGTGGGGTACCTTCTTCCCCCCTTTCACACCCCCACACCTCCCTTCAACCCCTGCTGCTGCTGCTACTACTGGTACAGCCTGAAGAGAACTCCCCCACCCTAGCAAAAAAGGCACCCAGCTAAGAAATACAATATAAACTCAATTAAATGCAGTCTCCACTGCGATTTACTGCAATGAATGATAAATTGGCCATCTCACACGGTAGGATCTCCAAATTTGCAATAATAGGCAAAAATGCGGAGTAAATTATGCACAAACTCGCACCGTTTACCAAATTTAGTCCAGAAGGGGCGACTGTCTGTCTGTCGGCACCTTTGTTAAAGGAAATGCCTGCTCAAATAACCAGGTTTGTGTTGTGTTTTAAGTCAAAGTGCCCAACTGTGACATGGGGGAAGTAGACCTAAAAAGTCAAAAATATGTGCGGAAAGCATGAAATTAGTAAATGGCAAAACCTGCTCTACCAATAATCGGTGTAAATAATGACGACAAAAGAAGGGCGACGTGAATCAAGCTGTTTGAATTCATTGCGATGCACTATAAAGCAAAATTATTCAAATATTGTTTGAAGAGTTGTAAGTTTACAGTGTAAGAAAATAAATGCAGAAATGTCCAAACCCTTTAACTGTAATGGGCTTGATATAGTGAAAAACAATTCACTGTAGTTTTATAACAACATGGTAAAGCTTTTGTGGGTTTAAATAACCTATTTGGATATGAACAATTCTGATATAATAAGTAAAAAAAAAAAAAAGAGTAAAATTGGTGGTGTGTTATTTGGGAGGACACATATTTAACTGCTTTAAATACCACCATTTTGTCAAGATCTATTTAGTCTGTGTGTAAAAAAAAATAATGAATTATTGACTAAAATGCATGGCCAACACTGTTCTACAAATAATCAGTGTAATGACAATACAAATAAATACAGCATCAGGATAGCACCTACAAACAAGTAATTTGAATTTCTTATTTGATGGGAAAAAAAGGGACTCGCCATATAGCAAAATTACTAAAGAATAATTTTAAAAGGGAACGTTTACAGTATAATAGATATACATGCAGAAATTCCCAATCCTTTAAGCCAGTGGCTCTCAAATGGAGGTACGCGTACCCCTGGGGGTACTTAATGGTATGCCAAGGGATACGTGAGATTTTTTTTTAAATATTCTAAATATAACAACAATTAAAAAATCCTTTATAAATATATTTATTGAATAATACTTCAACAAAATATGAATGTAAGTTCATTAACTGTGAAAAAAAATGCAACAATGCAATATTCAGTGTTGACAGCT
This sequence comes from Nerophis ophidion, assembly GCF_033978795.1. Classification (NCBI taxonomy): domain Eukaryota; kingdom Metazoa; phylum Chordata; class Actinopteri; order Syngnathiformes; family Syngnathidae; genus Nerophis; species Nerophis ophidion. Next base: position 59,004,225 of record NC_084618.1, read on the forward strand.
AGATTTTTTGTGGACATGTTCCATAAATATTGATGTTAAGGATTTTTTTTTTGTGAAGAAATGTTTCGAATTAAGTTCATGAATCCAGATAAATCTCTATTACAATCCGCAAAGAGGGCACTTTAAGTTGATGATTACTTCTATGTGTAGAAATCCTAATTTATAATTGAATCACTTGTTTATTTATTTTTCAACAAGTTTTTAGTTTTTTTATCTTTCTTTTCCAAATAGTTCAAGAAAGACCACTACAAATGAGCAATATTTTGCACTGTTGTACAATTTAATAAATCAGAAACTGATGACATAATGCTGTATTTGACTTCTTTATCTCTTTTTTTCAACCAAAAATGCTTTGCTCTGATTAGGGGGTACTTGAATTAAAACACATTTTCACAGGGGGTACATCACTGAAAAAGGGTTGAGAACCACTGCTTTAAGCTATAGTCAAAAAATATATAATGTAATTTAATAAAAAAATGGTGCCCATTTTGTGGATTTATAGACTTCCTACGACCCCCACATTTTTTATAGAATTAGAAGTGTTAGTAAGTAGGTTTACAGGATAAGAAAATGCATGTAAGAAATCTCCAAACTTTTAAGAAAGTGTGCTTCTTTTAGTGACCTATTTAAACATTGAAAAATGATGATAGGCTTTGAAAAAAAATAAAGATCAGTAGTATGTAGAGTGTATTAGCATTAAGAGGGGACACGCCTATTGAAACCCAAGGGTCAGTCAAGGTCTGTTCAAAATGTAAAATAAATATACATTTTAGCATCAATGACCATCCGACTAAATGACTCGCTGTTACCACATTGAAATGACATAAATACAGATATATGACCCTTTACACCCCATATTTAGGAAATATTACATAAAATAACTTAAGTTATAGGAATTAGACTTGAACAAAAACATACAGATTTTAAACTATAATAGTAAAATACAAAGCAGCAATGTAACTCAGTTTTCAACGATCAATGCATCGATTTTAAAATGTAATCTTTTTAAGCTTCAATAAATAAATGCAAGAATGATCAAAAGCATGAGCACACAAGTTTCATATACTGCGAAATAAATGTGCATACATTCTCATTAACCTGGAAGTCTGACTGTACAGTTTGGAATGTGTAAAATTAAAGTTAGGATGGGGATGACGGGGGAAAGCCAACAGCGAAAGACATGTTTCATAGAATATTGATTTTTCACACACACACAAACACACACACACACGCACACACACACACAACTCTCCCTTTTATTCCATTAATCTCTGTGAGCGGTGTAAGATACTGCAGGGTTAGTGTAACTTTGTGCAGCTTTAATGTATTCCAGCCCTCACTTTGCCTGTGGCATCCATATGTTTAATTCCACTACAAATGTTTTGACAGCAAATGAAACTCTTCTCATTTTTTTTTTTTTTTTAGGTTTGTGGGGAATTTTTTTCCCCCTCCTACTATTCTCTCAATGCATCTAAAGGGATTTTCTCTCACAGTGATGCTTTATTTAATTAGTTACGGACCACCTGGAGTTAGAGCATTTTCCCCGGTTGATGTCAGGCTCCTTCAATAAAATTATTTTTTATTTGCAACATTAATTTGATTTAATGCTGTAGGCGCTGCATCCACCGGCCACATGATTAGGTACAACTCCCCTTTCATAAGCCAATACAGGTATTTAGCTAAAGGAGTACATTATATAAAAAATTGCTACAGCAGTGAAACAACAGCATTACCACAATAATAAACACTGTTGAATTAGTACTTCTCCGAAATTGTGAACCATTTTTGGCATAATGTCTGTAACAGCTCTCATTGGGAATTGCACATTTCTTGGTTGGTGGGTGTTTTACATTTTCAAATTAAATTAATTTAACGGCAGGTTGCAAAGCTTTTTTTAGTTTAACAAAATTATAATGTGGAGCACTTTAAACATAGGACAATAAATCATGTCCAAAAATAGTAGGAAGAAGCATATCTTATTTAATACTTTGAAATATTTGTAAATTCACAGTAAACCACCAGCTAATAATTGCATTACTTTCCCAGTAACATTTACCGTGAAGTTAAATGTTGTGAAATATAAGGGTACTGCAATCTTTCCAGTGATTTGTTGTAAGATTACAGTGCATTTTGTATTTTACTATTAAATAATACTGTTTAATGCTGGGAAAGACTGGTAAATTTTCAGTGTAATGTCTTAGCAATTAAAAGCCTATTGACTTTGGCATGTGTCAAAAGGAACAGAAATATTCTCAAACATAAAATAAGCAACATACCATTGACGGTTACCAGTGACGGTTATTTTGTATGGAACAGTGTCAAAACATCAAAATTGAGCATTTATGTCTTATCAGGTCTGATCTTATGTTGTGTTTATACCGTTGTTGTCCTTACATGCTTGATGACATTAATACAACAATTTAGTGTGAAATCTTTTGATCTAGTTTTAATGGTGCTTCAATTTAAACACCAGCACATGACACAGGTGCATGTGCGTGTGTGTGAGAGATGCGGGACCCTATGGACAAGACACTACGCTCCCTGTTTGTTAGGAGTTGGGCGGGAAAGGCATAGGGAGAGCGAGAAAGCAAGGGATTCTGTGTGTGTGTGCGCAGCAGGCGGTTTTAACGTGTGTTTCCGGCGCAGGATGGCCCATTCATCATTCTCACATGGTGGGTTTACTTTGCCAGTGATAGAGAAAGCTATGAGGAGCAGCACCACGGGGAGAATTAATGTGTGGGAGGAGGGGCACGTCAACTGCATGCAGGAGCCGATGGCCAAACCAGATGTGAAAGTGTGTGTGTGTGTGTGTGTGTGTGTGTGTCACAGGTTCAGATCTGCCTCTACCCTCTTCATCCATTCCTGTCACGCATGTCATGTGCCACCTATTGTTTTTGTTTTTAAAAATAAATAAAATTGGGAAGTGGGTGAAGCGCACCCACAGCTGAGGCGGTGGTCATTCCTGCATCTCCCACTCAGCCCCCAAAATAAGAAAGCCTTGTTTTAAATGCACTAAATTGTGCGAGTGGACGTGTGGGGTTCAGTATCAGGTCGGGTGACATAACAGATGATCTCGTTATGGCCTCAAACAATCTGCTGCTGCCATGACAACAACCAAGTATGCAACAGGCCCTTCTGACAGAGGAGAACGGAGGTGGGGTCAAAGGTTACACGAGGAGGACAGATGAGGAGTCGCATCTTTGTAGTCGGGGCCTGACATGACCACCGATGCAATGACTCCACACCTGTGCCGTGGAGGTCTTGGTCCACAAGGAACAAATTCAGAATGAGCTCAACTGAAACGCATGGGGGCTGACCTCTGACCTGTGTGGTCAGCTGGTTTCATGTTGTCTGAAGCAAGAGTAAACTTAAGAGGATGAACCATAGCTTCACCTGCTGGAGACTTGCAGAACTACACCCTGACAAAGGACATCTAAAGCTGAACTACAGTGGATCCTCCAAAGTGCGCACAATATAGTACAATACTGAGGGAGTTCAGTTAAAAAGAAATAGCATCGAGTCAATTTGTCCCCTTATAAAACATTTGTTAACTGCTTGTTAACAATGCTATAGGTAATATTTAATATTCCTGTTATGCGAATGTAAAAACAAGTAAAGAAAACTACTAAATTTCAGTTCAGTTTATTTCGAACATGCATACAATAACAATGTAATGCATCACATATATCCAGTTGTTTAAATACAGTATGTCCGAAAAGGAATAGGAAGAAGCGGACCTGATTTAATCCCATCCTTTTTTATATCGTAGCAGTTTTATCCCATGTCTTTCTCTGGTTGTAACAGAGCAGTGAATTAATAAATAATAACTATACCATAAGTAAGTAAACAAATAAATAAATAAATAATCATCATCTCTTTTTTTCTAAACAAAGGTTCAAAATATGTATGATCATTTTTGTTATTGGTACTTTGTGAATACTTGTAGTTTGAACAGTGTTTTAAAGGGCAACTGCACTTTTTGGAGAATTTTACCTTTCGTTTACAATCATTACGAAGGACATGACCGATGGATTTTTTTAAATGCGTTCTAAATTTTTAAATAAATGCAATCAAAATTATGCTTACAATGGAGCCCATAGAGCCCCTAAAACACATCCAAAAACCTCCATTGAGGTTTTATTTTTATACACATTGTGTTAATATTTATGTAATGTAATACTATGCACATTTATAATAACATTTAATATTTACATATTTTGATCATTTTAAAAATATGCGGCACATTAATTTCAATAATGGATCACGTTTGCTTTTTTTAATTCTTCATCACTGATTTCTGCTCACTGCAGACTTTATGAGAGACAACAAACATAATAAAACATCACTTACTGTACAATGTCTGCTGTCATTAGGATGACTGCAGAGGGGAACAAACGCTTTACTTATATTAACAATATAAGTAATACTTGGTTAATATTCACATAATAAAATATAAATTGAATATTGTTGGGGCTTTTTGAATGGTTATTTTTTGGATTTTATGTGCGGAATAGTGGAGCTCCCATTGGCTCCGCAGTAAGGGGACTTTTATTTATGTATTTATTATATAGAATGCATAAAAAATGCACCCGTCTGTCTTTCATAATGATTGTGAATGATAGACAAAAGTTAAAAAAAAAGTGCAGTTACCCTTTAAACTGAATCATATTGTGCTTTGTTGGATTTCTTTGCTTAATCTATTCCATAATTTAATTCCACATACTGATATGCTAAATGTCTCAAGTGTTGAACGTGCAGAACAATGTTTTAAAAATAAATTTTCCTCTAAGGTTATATTTCTCCTCTTTTGTTGAGAAGAATTGTTGTACATTCTTGGGTAGCAGGTTATAGTTTGCTTTGTATATCTTTTTAGCCGTTTTCAATTTTACCAAATAGTTGAATTTCAATATTTTTCATTCAATAAATAAAGGGTTTGTATGTTCTCTATATCTAACATTATGTATTATTCTAATTTATATTTTTGGAACACTGTTAATGACTGAAGCACACATTTGTAGTTGTTTCTCCATTTTTCTGCACAATAACTCAGATATGGTAACACTAGCAAGCAGTAGAGAATTTGGAGTGATTTTTGGTCCAAAACTTATTTTGCTTTATAAATTATTAACGTGTTTCTTGATAATTTATGTTGTATATTTTTATATGAGGTTTCCAGTTCATTTAATCCTTTATTATTATTATTATTATTATCATCATATTTTTTAACTCTATTTTTAATTGTGTTTGACTTTCCCATCTACTGCTACCGAATAGCCTTATTTTAGTTTTGCTGAGATTCAAAGAGTTTTTTTTTTGTCAAACCATCTTTCTAATATGTTAATTTCTTCTATTATTATTTGTATTAGCTTATGTGTGTTCTCTCCTGAACAAAAGGCAGTTGTGTCATCTGCAAATAACACTAACTTTAAGTCCTTTATAATTGTGCTATTGTTGTTTATATAAAGATTGAACAGCTACAGTAGTTCAATCTTTTGAACAGGTAGAGTGATTCCATTTATGTGATAGAAAAATACGCTGCTTTTCTGAAAGATCATTTCTGCAAAACGATAACCTTATTTTGGTGCTGCGGTGATCAATATATATGTTGTGATGCACTGATAGAGAAATTGGTTCAGTCAACATACATTTTTTAACAACTTCTGCTTTAGCACACTTTTTGGTGGCGACACCACAAAAAAAGTAAATTCCATGGTTATCATCGCACTAATCCTCTATTGAGAAACATACAAAAACACAAAAAAAGCAACGTTTTAGGAATATTTTTCTACAAAACTCTAAATTGTTTGACTTCTGTTGCCGTTCAAATGCTGGAAATGCCACTGTGATTCATGACCAAACTCCTTTTTCGTTCAATTCATAAAAGGAGCCATGCATGCTTAAGGTTGAGTGAGGGGACACCACGGCAAAGTCGTCATGGTAACTGGGAATAGGGAACACCTGTGGGAATGTGGAATTCGTCATATCTTAGTCATGCATGAATAAGATAATGATACAAGCCCACTGTGGGCGTACGTACGCGCACAAGCACACGCACACACACACACACACACACACACACACACACACACACACACACACAGTTTGAGGTCACTAAGAGGGGCACTGAAATAAGTTTCAAATGGGTTAGTTATTTATTATTGGGTATCATCTCACTGTATTAATCCCTTGGAGATGTTACTTTGGTGCATAAATCCATGGCCATACATACAATTGTTGCACACAGGATACTTTTAAAAAAGTGGAGAGGATGCGGGGGTCTGGCTGCATGTTTTGATGGAGCACCTCTTTGTGTGCGTGTGGTTGTGGGGCTCTGAGTGACTGCAGAAGAAATGAGGGATGATCTTTATGTGGCAGCCTATTTGCTTTTGAATGCACAAGGTTTAGAGGCCCCTAACGAGAGGCACATCGAGTGCAGGGAGGGGGCAGAAGAGGGGGCGTCATGTCGCAGACTGTACTGTCAGCGAACGCACAAACACACAACTTGCTGCGGCTTGTGATCAGCCCTCGTGAGCCACTCTGGAGAAAACGCTCTTGGAATGCGAATCCTCAAGGTAAACTATAGTGGCAATATGAGTCATTGTAAAAGAAGAGCCACTAATGTACATGCTCATAACATCGTTTGTATTTTAATGTATGACAATGATCCTAAAACAATAAAAACAAATTGCAGGTGCCGCTTTGATACATTTTGTGCATTAAAATGCAAAAATCAATCAATTGTAGATCAATAAATGAAAAGCTATCTGAACAAAATATCCACATAGCTTTGTGTTATACGGTGACAATGCAAATAACTAGAAAATATAATAATGTTTGTAATAATTAATTATTTTGGACTGACAATAGCTTGTTTAAATGTTCTGCAATACTGTATCAAATTCTGATACTGGTGCCCGTAAAAAAAATCCTTTTGTGTATTTCTTGGCTATTTGCTCATCCTGGAGTGTGTATGCTGCTCTGTGCTATGTTAGTGTGGACTTGGGTCATTTTGTAGTAGCCAACAACGACCAGGTTTTAAATTTAGACTTAAAACAATATGAAAAATGGTTGATTGACAGCACGTTTCAAAAGAAGTGTGAAGATATCACCATTTTGTCAAAAAATACAATACAAGAGATTAAATAATGTTTGTTTTTTTGTTTTGTTCTTGTGTTACCCATTTTGTGTATGTCTTGATGAATAACTAATTCTTGAGTGTGTATGTCACGTTTTGCTATAAAAGTGAAGGCTTGTTTCATTTTGTACCAACCAACAGGGAACTTGCATTAAAAAAATCACAGACAAAAATATTGTAGCAGTTTAAAAAAAAAGATGTTAATTTGTGACATCAATTCGACTGATGTTTAATTTAATCCAATAAAAATGAAAAAAAAATGTATCGATTAGTGATAGTTCTATCTGCTTAGTGGAAATTAAGCTAATTACAAGAATGCACTCTGTACTCAGCACAATTTAACAAATAAGATTGATGAATACATGTTTCTTTAAAGGCAATTCAATGGGTGGTTTGTATACACACTATCTTCCCCCCCAAAAAAAAAGATTCCCTGGTGATTTTTCTAAAGGAGCTGCAGTCTGTCGGAGGTCTGGCAGCAATGAGAGTCTCCTTAAAGGTCAGTGGGGTATAGTCAGTGGAGAAGAGATGCATTGTGGGGGACTGCATGGTCGCTTGGCCTGGCCTCAGGACAGCCTGGGTATAAGCCTGCTGACCTTTCTAATGTCGGGCTGTGGATGTGTGGAGTGAACCTGTGTGTGTGTGCGGCCTGAGGGGGATTAAAGGTGGGTCACATCTAAATGTGGCCACATGTTGAGGGAGAGTGCAAAGTGGCATGTATTATCTATATGCAAAAGGCAGGGGCTTTTTGGAAGTCGTTTTACTGTTTTTTCGGTCGACAGCTTGGCACAATCAGAGTAAAGTGGCCATAATGTGCAGCCTCCACTAAATAGCTGCTCTCTTGTGCCTCTAAAAGAGAGGCGGAAGATCACGAGGCGAGCCCGTGTCTCTTCTTCTCCTCGCCGCTGTAAGAGCCTATCCTCCGCCCTTCTTAGCGTTCTTATTCTGCTCCCTGCAGCCAGTCCACTTCTGCCGTCCTTATCCTCCTTGCTATCTGCCCACCTCAAAAAAAAAGAAAGGGGAGAGAAAAAAAAACACGCTCGGTCCGCCCAGCGGCTCTCAAACATGCAGGAAGGCGAGATCAATGGCGTCCACGGCGAGGGCTGAATTTCGATGAGAAGAGAAGAAAGGAAGAGGAAGGGAGAACAAGCAGAGGCGGGCAGGGCATGTGAAAAAGGGGAGCAGGGAGGATGCGGGGAGGGGGAAGGATAGTATATCCCGCACAAGGGAGGGAAGAAAAAAAACTGGGAGGAATGTTGAAAGCTATGTCGACGACTGAGTGAGTGTTAGAGAGTCTCACAAGGTCTGATGCTAAAATCTAGAAACTGTCCCAAATTCTTTAGAATGAATCACACATTTTGTTGCTAAACAAAGTGAAAGGCAAGTCTATTTAACTCAATGGAAACTGCACTATTTTCCCCCAATTTGTCTGTCCTGTGCAGAAGTCACATGATGCATGGAGACTACTTGCATTGTATGTCAACTTCTCTGTATTCTAGAATGTGACCTTTCTAACAAGATTATCCTTTATGTAAGCCTACTGCTGAATTAATTTAGTACTTCATTTATTTTATGTTAATGAAACTTTATTAAATTTGATTGTGTTAGATGCACTATTAAAGTCACACCAAAACAAGTCCGGAAATATCTTGTTTGACAGGAAAATTACACTGCAAAAATCTTCATTATAAATTTATAAGAAATTACTGAATACTAACGGCATTGCTGTAATAGCAGTTAATTGGTGTGAAATATGAGTGTATTGTATTTTTTTGTTATTTTTAATAATTTCGCTGCACATTTTGTTTACAGTATTTTACTGTGAAAAAATATTGTTATAGCCTGTGGATTCTTGGTAAATTAATATAACGTAACATTGACTTGGTTTATTGTGAAATCAAAGCAAATAGGATAGATTATTATTATTATAGTTACAGAATGATACACTATAACACTGGAACAGGAGATTTAAAAGTTCAGATATGCCCTTTCCAAGCTTTATATTTAAAAATCGAAAGGATGCGCTCGGCCACTTTGATGTTCTGTTCATTTTAATTTTGTAAAACAGCTAAAAAAAAAACCTGTTAAATTGTGGTAATAGTTATTCATTGCAGTAGCAGTTTTTCAGCTTGTTCGATGTATCTGTTTATTTGTAAGCAAACCTGTATCTATCAAAAAGGATGCAATGTCCCACATAATAAAGTTCCGTTGTAATTTAATTCATGGGAATTACCAGAAATTTTCTGGATATTTGCAAAATTGCAGGTTAGTTCATCACATTGAAAGTCTATGTAAATAAGCATGAAACCACCATATTTTATGCATATTTAGTAGAATTCTACAGACTTCCAGCCCTGTTATAAATAGCCTGTTTGAGACCTAGCAGTTCATTCTTAGAAATATGTTGACGGTTGTCATGTTTTCTGTGGTTCAGTGTAGTTGATTATACTCAAATATCAATATAAATGTTGCAGTTCAAGTAAAAGTCCCAAACAATCCTACCAATCAAAACAACTGAGCGAGTGAAAAAGGAAGCTCTTTTAATTATGTGCGTTGCACCTCCATAGAAGCATTTGATATGGACAGCCTGACTTTTTAACTTGAGCGTCAGTTACAGGGAGATATACTGTATGCGGGCCGCCCCATCTGCGCCAAGTTACTGAGTCGCCTTTAGTTGCAGCCCGCTCGGACAGTAAATTATCACTCCCCTGTGTCGAATGTTTGCAGCCGTGCGGAGTCGCCAGTGAGACCCTCCTCTGTCTTGATATGAATGTGAAGGAATTCCCACCCTCTGCGTGTGAAACCCTAAAAGCGACAAAAAGGTGGATGTTCTGGAGCATGCAGCTGCACGTCTCCGTGGACGTGCTCACGTGCAAACAACACTGATTTAAGCATGCAGAAATGGGCACAAATGTTCAAATATGCTGAATAAAATCCACCCTCCCAGCAATATATTACTTGTAACAGGTAGAGTTTAGCGCACGCACACACACGAAGAGGCTGTAGATCATCACGGTAGGCCTGGAACGTCAGCACTCCCATACACAGTAAGCCTTCTAGCAGATTTAATAGAGGAAAGCCAGCATGAATCCACACAGTCATTCTGTTCCACTCAAACATACTATTCACAACACTAACTTCCTGAAAGCGTGTGTGCATGTATACTTTATGCATATATGAATAAAATCCAAGCGTGTTGTCATGCAAATTTGACATTTGACATATTTGTGTGGACATGTATGTTGTGTGTGTGTGTGTGTGTGTGTGTGTGTGTGTGTGTGTGTGTGTGTGTGTGTGTGTGTGTGTGTGTGTGTGTAGTCAGAGGGGCTGTATTGACCCATCAGTGCTGCTCTGTCACCTCTTCTCTTTATGAGTCTGGCCTTTGAAAAACAAACTGGATTTATGGTCAGTTTGAGAGTGTGCAAGTGCATGTGTGTGTGTGTGTGTGTGTGTGTGTGTGCCAGCTAGAGAGAGGGTAAAGGAGGCATGTTTTCATTGGTAAATTATGTTTATGTGTTGAAAATTGGGCCCTTTTGTCTGCCGAAGTGATGAGGAGGTCATACAATTAGTAGAAAATTTACTAAATGAGGTTAAAGAGGGCGGTTTTTTTTCCTTAATAAAAAAGACAAAATATTTTTATAATATATATCATATTAATTTGTAATATTGTCAAACCCTATAGTAGTAGTATTATAAAATGGAATACATAAGCTTTTCATGTGTAGTATGCCATGCAAGGCGTAAGTATTAAGTACTTAGATGCCACAATAACAATTAACTAGTAGCTATTATGTTTCAGAAAAAAAAGATCTCTATCTTTTAGGAGTTACTACCATTAATGTAAAGTATGTCTATTTCCAAGGGGCTCATTATTTTTTGGACAGAGTGAATGTAACCATAGTTTTTAAAACATGTTTAAACTGTTGCTCGTAAATGTTGCAGTTCAAGCAATTGTACATAATATTTTCAAATACCTTCGGGGTCATGTTGATGTTGTTTCTCTGATATTATTTGATCCTTGTGTACCCAGGGAAGAAATCTGAAAGACAAATGAGGAACACTTCATGGATATGACAGTCACTACTTTGAACTTTTTGGTGTTTTCACAAGCTGATAAAGTGAAGACATTAAGTTTGTTTTCATGCCAGAGTAATATGTTTACATTAGAGGCCGAGCATTAGTGTGTCCCGTGTTTGTATGTGTTGACCAAAAGTCGAGTTTGTCTGGAGGGAGAAACGAATTGTGCGTGTAAACAAGGTGATGGATGTCCATATTAACGCTAAACATGCGTTGTGCGTTAAATTGTGCACAGATGGCAACCTGGCATGTCTCTCTGAGCCTAAAGAAAAACACTTCCCAAATTAATTTTACAGTGCTACACAAAGTCTTTGTATACTTGGAATTTCTTATTTTTTATGATAAACCTCACTTAAGCATCCTTTTTTATCTCGGGGGCCTTTATCTGGTAGGGTGACGTGATTACTGATGAGTCTAATGTGTGGTCCATTTGCCTCATTAATGGGGCCGACACACGCCGTTCTGCCAAGAAAACGTCTATTGTCCGCTTTACCTTGCAGCTCCTAATGTGTAGCATTAGTCCAGCAGTTGTTAGTGCTAGGCTGTAGTGCTTTGCTGATGGTCAAATGACAAAGTCTTAATAGAAGATAGACGGGAAGGCCCAGACAAAGGTAGGCAATGTTCGGCGGGATGCAGCCAATTCCAGTGTGAGAGGCCTGCCTTAAAACCCTATTCATTGGCCATCTAATGCTGGTGTGTAATTAAATGTGATTACTGGAGCAGAGGGCTCCTCTCTGCCTCTCTGAGGGCCACACACAAGGACTGGAGGCGGCGTGCACGCTCTCATTAAGGAGCCGCTAACAGATGTACACAAGCGGCGACCACAGGCAGACTGAGCATATTTCCCTCTTGCCGACATGCGAATTCTCTCCTCTAAAAGATGTTTAGATGGCTAGGAAATTTAGATTGGAATGGGCATAAAAAAAGACCATTGATACCTTTGTTTTTTTTCCCCTGACCATCAAAGAGTGTGTGATTATTTTGGATTGCATTAAAACATGATTTGGAGTGCCAAAGTTTCCAACAAACACAAACAAAATCAAACCCAACCACATGGTTGGTGGCAAGTAAAAATCAAGACATCTTGTCAGAGATAATCACACATCAAGCCCAAATCTCAACAAACATCCATTATGGTTTCCATCCACACACACACCTTGTCTCTCCGCTCTCGTTTCCTGGGCAGACACAGTCCCCTGGTGCTCATGGGAAATAGCAAGCATGCCAGGCTCCACAAAGGCGTCCTTTCAGCCGCCCGCATGCTTGACCTGTGGCGGGTCACCGCTCTGCTTTGTGCCCCGTGACCCCTGGCTGACCTATCGGGTCACAGCGAGGGCCCTGGGTCAAATCCAGATGCCTGCGTCTAATTTTGCCCAAAGTGGGTTATCCGTCCCAATCTGCCCTAAAATTCGCCCCTCGCCTCGCCCTGATAACCCGCTACTACTTCCAAACACATGACTGAACCGCATGGAATACACATAGGTACTCACTGTGCACTGTTAATTGGACTACTGAGAAGTACACACACACACAAACACACACACACACACACACACACACACACACACACACACACACACACACACACACACACACACACACACACACACACACACACACACACACAGGCCTGACCCCTGTAACTGCACCAGTACCCCAACCCATGGCTTTTGGTCTTTTCTGAAGGATTAAGTGCAGAAAGACACACATGCAAGTGCACAGATGCACTCAGAGACACACACGTGCACGCGCGCTCACACAGTTAAGCGCAGCAGGCTAGGCCTAGGGCCTACCTTGAGGGATTAGGGGCGGAGAGACAGGACCCTCCAGCCAATCAACTGGTCTGTCACATTGATTTTGAAGGGTCATTGGTGCACAAGGAGCAGGGCTTTCCTGTCTTAACCTCTCTGATCACACACACATGCACACTGACACACACAAACACAATTACCAGGCAGTTTAATCATCTAATTTTCGTGTCTGTTCAGAGCTGTGTACAACTCAAGCGTCCAATGAGACAGGAAAAAAGGGACTGCATTTCCTCTAATCCAGGCCATCTGTGTCTGTGACTCAACTGCAGAGAGCACCAGGCCTTTATTGCATGAGGCATTATTTACACAGCTTGCAAAAGCTGCCAGTCTCACATGTCGCTGTTCTGTATAAACGGCACGTACATGGAATTGGGATATAAAGTCAAATCAGCAATTTTCCATCCTGAGCGGTAGCATGAGAGCTGTACTCAATGTGCGACACCCCCCCCAGTAGAACACGCTTAACTCGACAGCCCTCACTTAGACTGGCTGACTTTGTCGAAATTGAAACTAAAACTATTGCTACCACATTTACTTGTGACGTTAGCAATGCAGTGACATAAGGAGAATGGGCAAAATTCAAGGATTTTTCTAGCCTAAAGCAGCTTGTTGATAGTGTTTTCTTTCTGTTGTGCATATTTTTATTTTCATTACACTGTTTTTATGGTATTGTAGCGTTGGGACTATTGTGTTCTGAGCTGCAGTGCATGGCATAGACTCTATGCGGTTGTTTAAGGCCACAACCACTAGCCTTTCAGTTTGCCTCTAAACTGAAAGGTTTAGAGGAAAATATATAAGTGATTATGGAAAAATATTTGAAATGAGATGGAGTGGTTTTATACCCTGAATAATATTTTCTTTGAAATATTTAAACCATTCATAATCATCAAGATGTTACTGCTCGCTTAAACCTCACTTCTTTGACACTCACAAGGATTTATAGAAGAAAAGACTGAAGGCACATCATTTCTTTACATCTGGAGGAGTCTACAAAATGAACATTAATCTGTGAAACACAATGTTGGACTTATTCGTGCATTGCTAAGTAACATACGAGTGCTGTGCTGCTGTGATTATGACGCTAATTAGAAAAAGGAAAAGTTTTTTTACCGTTGATTTCCTCATTTTAATATTAGTGTCATCTAAAATTCATGTCTGTGGTTGTTTTATGGTGTAAAGTTCATGTTTCGTCTCATTATTTAGCTACATATGTCCCTGTTGTTCAGCAATGTTTGCAAGTGATGTTAAGATTCAGTATATGCTGTTGAGCCTAGACAAGATGTATTCATCTAGTTTATCAATACTATTAAGGATATTTTCTTGATGCTAACAAATAGCATCCAAGACGCTATATTGTGGTCATCTGTGTTGAATAAAGCACAACACCACCAAATAAGCTTTGCGTTTGTTATGAAAATCAACAACGAAAGACGGTCGATTGGACACACAGTTACAATATTTGTTACTACTACTAAGATTTTCTAGTTCTAGTTAGCATGGCAACAAAAAAAAATACAAACAAATGCGATCTCTTGTCCTTGGCTTGTTTAGAGCGGCTCTCAAACACTTCTATTATAGCAGAGAATAATCTCGATTGCTGCACAGAAAGTTTATCAAACAAATCAGAAGTTGGAACAAACATTTTACAAAGTGATCTCTGCAGACACAAGCATGGTCCGATTGTGTTCCACAAGTTCAGGGGTCGGCAACCTTTGCCACTCAAAGAGCCATTTTGACCCGTTTCACAAAATAAAGAAAACAATGGGAGCCACAAAACTCTTGAAATTTATAATGAAATAACACTGCATACAGAGTTTTTTTGTTGCTTTGTGCTATGTATAAACCATTGATTGATTGATTGATTGATTGATTGATTGAAGGAGTCTCAGACACGCGGCCCGCAATTAAATATGAAAATGTAATGTTAGTGCGCCCCGCGAGTTTTATATGAATGCCCTTTTATAGCATCACGCTTGCCAACCCTCCCGATTTGTCCGGGAGGCTCACGAAGTACAGAGTAACTATTCTTTCGGATGTCTGCTGAGTAGCACTCAAATAATAATAATAAGGGCGTGCTATGATGGCACCGCCTTTAGTGTCCTCTACAACTTGTACAAACAGCTTGCCAGTCAAATCACATGTTGTATGTGGCTTCTGCGGACACATGTAAGTGACTGCAAGGCATACTTGTTCAACAGCCATATAGGTCACACTGAGGGTGCCCGTTTAAACAACTTTAACCAGAGTGATCAAAGAGCTGCATGCGGCTCCGGAGCTGCGGGTTGCCGACCCCTGCACAAGATGATGAAAGTCATTATTTTTAACGCACTTCGTTTTTCTTTTTTACTTTGTAACCTTTATGAATTACTTATTTCAGGACTCTATGAAACCTCTTTCCTATCTCTCTATTTGAACGACTGGAACACCCAAGAATAGCACAGCATAATGGCATTTTCTGCTCAAACTCTGCACTTACTCTTACTTGTTACAATGCTACGCTCTAACTGCTTGATCATGATGTCGAATTAAGCCGCAAAGAAGAAAAACAAATAGGGCGTCATATGGAACCCAGCAATCGTCTCTTTAAGTTGAAAAGCTAATGTTGTATTCACTTATTGTTGTATTTACTTTAAACTTATTTCTGCTGCTTTTGATTCATATCAAATTTGTATTAATTATTTTTAAGTAATATTGAATAAAAGAAAAACAACGGAAATGGAAAAGCGAGATTCAAGTGAATATAGATGCGCAGTGTTTATTTTTTAAATAGTGACATTTAGGACCTTGGTGGGCTCAATTTGATTTGAAACATATACAAATAAAAGCCTAGTAATATCAAAGATCAACTGTTTGCATGCACAGTGCGTTACACCTGACGCCAGCTCGAGTCTAAATGTGATATGCTGCAATATCCAGGGATTTATCCCGGCAAAATTGGCTAATGCCACATCATCTGTTAAAGGGCTGCAAACATTTTGCAATAAAATGTATTATGTGACGATTGGCTGGCATCGTGATACGGAGTCGTTCTCTTAATGACGCAGTCGGGCTTCGAACAGAGCGAGAAGGCAATAAAAAATTATTTTTTTAAATTAAATAAGACTATGAAAAAGAAAAACTTGCACAAGGCACAAAAGGCAAACCAAAAGAGCTAGCATGGGAGCTAGAAAAACCACTAGGGCTTAGCATGGACGCGGGCACAAACTGAACCGGGGAAAAAACATTGTCACTTGTTGTGAGAACACAAACTAGGAAGCAAGAATAAATGGACAAAGAAGGCAGGCTTAAATCAAGACAGTAATCAAGAGGCAGGTGCGCGATAAAAGCAAGAGGCAGGTGAATACAATGAGTAACCATGGTGAAAAAATAAACAAGTACAACCAGGAACTAAAGAAGTCAAACACTAACAGAACATAATACAAAAAGACTGAAAAATCTAAACATAATATGATCCAGGCAGCGGATCATAACATATTATTTCCATTAGGAAATGAGCTTTGATTGATATGATGTTGCTTTGATTAATTGCTTAGATGTAACTAATAATAAAATCCGGACTACATTGAGTGCCCAAAACTTCATATACGCTGACATAGTCTCCACATGGTCGCTGCAATACAGCGCACATGGTGGTGGTGGGTGAGAGCTGAGATCTGCCTTGCACCTAACAGATTATTGAGGTTTTTTGTTTTTTTTATAAATCTGCATGTTAAAAGTAGAATTTCAATGATGTTGGTGTGCATTTGTTAGAAAGAAGAATACAAGTTACGAGAAACAAACAATTTTGTTTGTTTCAACAATTTTACCGGAAATATGCATTGAGACTAAAAAATATTCAGCAACTAATCAATACAATACTTGATTATTAAAATAATCAATAGCAGCAGTTTTAATCAGTTACACTATGACTAAAATGCAGCAGTTTTTTTTTGCATTTTTACCATTACAAATGTCAATTGTTGAGCAATGCAATACATCAACCTGACATTAATATTGGTATTTCATTCTTAGTTTTGATTGATAAAGCAGTGAAACTAGAGGTGGAATAAATAGTTTTCTTGCCTACTAATATACGTTCCACTTAGCCAAGGTCTATTCGCGGTGGCAGCAGCCCAAGCAGAGAAGCCCAGACTTCCCCTCTCCCCAGCCACTTCGACCAGCTCCTTCCAGGGGATCCTGAAAGTGCTTCCAGGCCGGCCGGGAGAAATACTCTCCCTAACATGTCCTGAGTCTTCCTGTGGCCTCTTACCGTTCAGAACTGCACTAAAAACCTCCCCAGGGAGGCATCCGGGGGTATCCTGACCAGATGCCCCAACCACCTCATCTGCCTCCTTTCAATGAGGAGCAGCGGTTTTACTTTGCCCTCCTTCCGAATTACAGAGCTTCTCACCCTATCTCTAAGAGAGAGCAACGCCACCAGACGGAGGAAACTCATTTCAACCGCTTGTACCCCTGATCTTGTCCTTTTGGTCATAACCCAAATCTCATGACCAAAGGTGAGGTTGGTAACGCAGATCGGTAAATTGAGAGCTTTTCCTTTCAGCTCAGCTCCTCCTTTACCACAATAGATCGATACAGGGTCCGCGTTACTGCCGACACCACAGCGATCCGACTGTCAAGTTGTACAAACTGCTTTTAAATGTGTATTTCACCTACTGTACAGCACTTTGTGAAACATATTGTTTTTGTTTTTTATTGTATTATATAAATATACTAGATTTGATTGGATATTCTTGTTTGTACTTGCTGCACGGCTGTTAGACCATGGCTGTGTACTTTGCTCGTCATATGTTAATGTAGTGATTTGTTTCAAAATTCTTATCCAAGAACCACCATTACATGTTATGTATACCAGTGTTTCTAACCATGAGGCCCATTGAGCGCCCCTTAGACTGGCGATATAAAATAAGTTTCTCAACTCTGAGCCATATGGGCTGCAGGGGTACTCAGTTGTAGCACTTTTCCACCACTTGTGGCAGTAATGACAATCTCAAACAAACAGAAGTCTGGAGCTAAGCTCATAGAGAAGTTTACGCAAGAATTACGGCTTAAGTGGTGAAACTGTATTTTCATTTGCACGTTAATTTGATTGAGTTTAGTTAAGAAACATGCATCCATCCATCCATTTTCTACCGCTTATTCCCTTTCGGGGTCGCGGGGGGCGCTGGCGCCTATCTCAGCTACAATCGGGCGGAAGGCGGGGTACACCCTGGACAAGTCGCCACCTCATCGCAGGGCCAACACAGATAGACAGACAACATTCACACACTAGGGCCAATTTAGTGTTGCCAATCAACCTATCCCCAGGTGCATGTCTTTGGAGGTGGGAGGAAGCCGGAGTACCCAGAGGGAACCCACGCATTCACGGGGAGGACATGCAAACTCCACACAGAAATATCCCGAGCCCGGGATTGAACTCTGACAACTCAGGACCTTCGTATTGTGAGGCAGACGCACTAACCCCTCTGCCACCATGAAGCCTGTTAAGAAACATATTAATGATTAATTTTGTTTATTTATTTTAGCACAACGTAGTTGCATACAAATGTATGTTTGTCAGTTATTTGAGTTCATTTTTGTGCAGTATATTCGGTTAGCACTTATTTTTGTAATCAGCCTGACCTAGGCCTAAGGTTTATGTGTCAAATAAATATTTTTATTTGGGATGACCACATAGTTTCATATAATTCCACATGGTTGTAAACTGTAAGTAGATTAGATATAACTATTGACCAAATTATTGTTTTTGTTGTACTTATATGTATGTATTTCTGTAACTTTGCTTTGCTGCCCTCTTGACCAAGTCACTCTTGGAAAAGAGATTGTAACCTCAATTAGTTTTTACCTGGTTAATAAAGGATATTGATTGATTGAATGCCATTAAAATCAAGACTAATAATACTAATTCAGTGTTAATATTTGAATAGGCTCCAGGTCCTTCCACAAGGAAGTGTTTTAAATATAGAAAAAAAAAATCATAATACGACCCCTTTAAAGATTTTTGGTTACTGATCCCAATACGAATACGAAGGTCCTGGTTTCGATCTGGGGCTCATGGTCTTTCTGTGTGGAGTTTGCATGTTCTCCCCGTGATTTTGTGAGTTCCCTCTGGATGTTCCGGCTTCTTCCCACCTCCAAAGACATGCACCTGGTTGATTGGCGACAGTAAATTGGCCCTAGTGTGTGAATGTGAATGTTGTCTGTCTATGTGTTGGTCCTGCAATGAGATGGAGACTTGTCCAGGGTGTACTGCGCCTTCCGCCCTAATGCAGCTAAGGTAGGCTCCAGCACCCCCCGCGACCCCTTTGTGTACAAGCGGTGGACAATGGATGGATGGATGGGTTACTTAACACATTTGTGCATTTTAAATGTGAGATAGAATATCTGAATAGCATTTACTTCTACAGGGACAGTACAACCCAGCCGCCAGGTTAACCCTCCAAACTCAATACTTCTATTTCCTGAGCAAAAAAAGACAATGTAGTCTTCTATCAGGGAGGCATCAAACCTTTTCAAGTATTAAGAAACTGGAATTGTTGAATGTTTTTTTCCTGACGGCACCAAAATATTTTGTTTATTCTCCCTCTCACACACCGTAGCGTCCGCATTCCCTCCTTGTTTCCTTTTCCCGAACGGAATCTAAAGACTGGAAAAACAAGTGCTGTTATGATTTCAAAGCCAATCAGTGGTGGAGAAAGTAGACCAGAAGAAAGAATAGAATAGTGTAAAACAAAAAACCTAACAACAACAAAAAGCACTAACTAATTATCAAAAGTATCGATTCTATGAAAGTGTCTTATGTTTTGTATATGAAGTAACTACAGTGACTGTTCAAAACTGATGAAGATATAACGTTTTAATCATTTGAAGTAGCTCATTCCATTTGTTTACAATCTGGCCAGAGCTTGATGGATACCTTTGAATGGGTTACCTAATGATTATTGAGGCAACAAGGAAGAAAAATAAATACTTGAAACATTTGATGTGGACGAAAAACAGTTAGCTAAATTAAACCATCT
Organism: Nerophis ophidion; assembly: GCF_033978795.1. NCBI lineage: Eukaryota > Metazoa > Chordata > Actinopteri > Syngnathiformes > Syngnathidae > Nerophis > Nerophis ophidion. The sequence continues at coordinate 59,024,267 of NC_084618.1, forward strand.
GGAAAGTTCAGGAGATAGTGTCTCTGGCAGGGCGTTCTCAATCCTGACATCTGTATCTCAGGGTATCAGATCTAAACAATTTAAGGCTAAAATGTTGGAAGAAAAATATGTGGAAACTCCCTGGTTCGGTTTTAAAAAGGACCATATAAAATAAGACAGGAAGGACTAGAGTAGGTATTAAATATATAACAATGAATGGGTGGATGGCATTTCATTCCATCTATTATAACAGTGGTCCCCAACCACTGGTCCGGAGTCCGGCACCGGTCCGTGAAGCATTTGCTACCGGGCTGCAAATTGACAATAAATAATTTATAAAAAGCTGCATTTTCTCCTATTGACTTTCATCGTCAATACAGACACACCAATTAGCTTGTTCATAGATGTATTATAAAACTCCTGATAGCAAGTCGCCATTGGCTAGATTTATTACATCTTTCTTGCATGGGACAATGCACATTAGTATACATGTAAAGGTTCTAAATTGTAGTCAAAAGCTAGGTTCCATCTGCAGTCCGTGGCAAGTTGATGACCGAAGATCGGGACCATAGTGGTTAAAGATGGAGAAGTGTTAAATTGCCGCATAAAATAATTGTGCTGAACGAAGATAGTACACATTTCCTTTGGCCTAGTAAGTTAAAGTGCACACAGTCCTATTACACAAGTAGTTAGCAATAACACATTTATTTATGCATGGAAAGTTGGCGCAAAAAAAAGCTAACAGCGTAGTTACACAGGGCTGGGCGATATATCGATATACTCGATACATCGCGGGTTTGTCTCTGTGCGATATAGAAAATGACCATATCGTGATATTCGATTGTACGTTCTCACGCAGTTGCTTTTAGCTGCGGGCATTGCACTACATGCTTTTATCACTCCTTTTTGTGTCTCCTTCTCACAGACAGCAAGCGCCACTTCTTACATACTGTACGTCACATACTGTCACGTTATACGTCACAGACATATATGCCCTAGCGGAAAAGAGAGATAGCAGCATGGGTAACGTTAGCTGTGATGCGAGCGGAGCCGTGTGAGTGGTAATACGAGAGAAAGAAGGTGTGAATCTGGTAACAAATAAAAGAAGAAAGAATTCCCAAGAAAAAAACGCAAGGTGTCCATCGTCTGGCGGTGGTTTGGCTTCACGTGGGAATATGTCAAACAGACAACCGTAATTTGTCAAGTGTGGGGCAAAAGCATTGCTATCAAAAGTAGCATTACTGCTAAAATGTAGCATCATTTGAAAAGTCACCTACGAGAGAATGAAGCATGCTTACTCCGCATGTCAACATCTCCATTGGGTTTCACACGCCCACACCATCAAAATGCCGAGGCAAACATTTCCAGATCAACACTGTATAAAAAAACTAGTCAATAAAAGGAGATCATGTCCGCAGTAAACTACCACATAGCAAAGGACATATACTATTTAAATTCCTGTTACGCAGCTCATTTTTATTTGAGTTATTGAAATATCTTGTGTGACATCATGCACAAAAGTGCACTTTATTTGTTTTACAATAGTGGCATTCTGTACAAAAAGTTCACTTTAATTTAGTGTTGTTCTGATATGTCATCTTAGTGACATCATGCACAAAAGTGCACTAATAGCTTGTTTTAAAATGTCTCTTGACAATCTAGCACTTTCTGTTTTGGAAAATGACACGGATGTTTGTGCCACTGCTTAATAAATACAGTTTTGGACAATTGACTTAGTTGTTATTTCCTTCTCTGCATGAAAGTTTAAAATGTGCATATATTAATGCAGTATGAACAAGAATGTTTTAATGTAGATACACAGAATCATCATTCTGCTGTGATTATATGTATCAAGTGTTATTTCAAGGCTAAGGCAAAATATCGAGATATATATCGTGTTTGGCGATATGGCCTAAAAATATCGAGACATTAAAAAGGTCATATCGCCCAGCTCTATGTTTACGTATGAATTATTGCACTAAATATGAATACATAACTTTTAGAATGGAAATAGACGGGTATCTATTGTAACTAACGACGAGTCTTTGTAGCTTTATTATATATCCATGCTGTTGTCCTTGAATGTGATGTATCACCTATAACTAGGGGTGTAATGGTACGTGTGTTTGTATTGAACCGTTTCAATACGGGGGTTTCGGTTCGGTTCGGAGGTGTACCGAACGACACGGACATATGAAGTAGCACACCGCACGTTTTGTAAACAATGCACACCGAGGCACCATGAATTGATTTACGTTTACCCCGACTTAAACAAATTGAAAAACATATTGGGGTGTTACCATTTAGTGGTCAATTGTACAGAATATTTACTGTACTGTGCAATCTACTAATAAAAGTTTCAATCAATCAAAAAAAACAACAACACACGGCATGCTAGTAGCAACTGGGCTACGATAGACTTAACGGTACGTCCTCTTTTCACCGGATATGTCATCTTTTGCGGGGCTGTCCAGGTGGAGTTTCTTAAATGCCTCAAATGTCCGGCATTTTTAGTCAGGGTTGCGTGTATTTTCAATGTACGTTCAGGGTTAAGAAGGGGTTAAAAATAAAACAAAAAGTGGTGGACGCAGCAACATTCGTGAGGGAGGGGCAGAGACAGAGAGAGTGAGAGAGTTATGATAAACGCGCATGCGTCGCCAGGCTATGCTTTTTACCCATAGATTTATCAGTTTGAATTTTTTATTATCTATAGCAGGGGTGTAAAAGTGTGCCCTGGAGGTTATTTCCGGCCCACAACTAATGTTTTAAAGGCCCATGGCACATTCTAAAAATACTATTAAAATAAACAAAAACATAAACAAAAGTGAAATAAAAAAGCTTAAAGGCTAAATGTAGTTTAGAAAAAGTTGCAACGTTGACTAATAAAACAAAGCATTTTTTTTTCTTTCAAACTGTCATTGCTCAAAACATAATATTGAATCAAAACCAATGTTATTATGAATTATTCACCTATCCAAGTTGACGATTACTTCACATCAAGTATTCCACTAAGAACAATATTTTTGGTGGAAGATTTAGCAAATTTGTTAAATAATCCAAAAAATTTATATTTTGTTGTTTTCTTACTGTACCGAAAATGAACCGAACCGTGACCTCTGAAACGAGGTACGTACCGAACTGAAATTTTTGTGTATCGTTACACCCCTACCTATAACCCATCAGATACTAAAGCCAAAAAAAGCCTACTACTAGCAAAAATGAGTACAAAACAAAAGTTTATGGAGAGATTTTTTGCAAAGGGAAAAAGCCAGGGGCCCTGTCACGCCAAATTTCTTCTCAGCGGAATACATTTGGCGTGACAGCCCCTCTAATGCCTGAAGGACCCCAATGAGGGTGGAAGGACCCTAAAGCAGCCCACACAGCTGCCTGTTTTAAAAACATTATAATTGGCTGATTGTCATTGGTGAAAAGTAACGGTGAGGAAAAAAATATTAGCATTCCAGCATGCTAACCTTTCAAGTTATTTTTGCTGCGCTAATTTTGCAGCTGTAACCCTTAAGAGTCATATAACTTGCTTAAAGCAGCCCAAACAGCTGCCTGTTTTAAAAGCATTATAATTGGCTGATTGTCAATGGTGAAAAATAACAGTGAGGAAAAAATATTAGCATTCCAGAATGCTAACCTTTCAAGCTGTTTTTGTTTCGCTAATTTTGCAGCTGTAACCCTCAAGAGTCATATAACTTGGCATTATCACGCCCTCATTGGTGTCCTTCAGTCATTAGAGGGGCTGTCACGCCAAATGTCTTCCGGGAGGAAGAAATTTGGCGTGACATCCATCCATCCATTTTTTTACCGCTTATTCCCTTTTTTGGGGTCGCCGGTGCCTATCTAGGCTACAATTGGGCGGAAGGCGGCGTACAGCCTGGACAAGTCGCCACCTCATCGCAGGGCAAACACAGATAGACAGACAACATTCACACTCACATTCACACACTAGGGCCAATTTAGTGTTGCCAATCAACCTATCTTGGCGTGACAGCTCCCACTAATTCAACGTTATGTTAAGTTTTTTCATGCACTTGTTTGCTATACATCAGGGGTGTCAAACTCAAATACAGAGTGGGCCAAAATTTAAAACTGAACGAAGCCGCGGGCCGAGGTTGAACAAATTAACCTTTTAATAGGGACCAAACAAGTTTTGCATTGAATATTGACCAAGCAAGGCTTATATAACTTTATAGTGACATGCAAAATCGAGTTTTAAATAATAATAATAATTTAAAAATCCATCCATCCATCCATTTTCTACCGCTTATTCCCTTTCGGGGTCGCGGGGGGCGCTGGCGCCTATCACAGCTACAATCGGGCGGAAGGCGGGGTACACCCTGGACAAGTCGCCACCTCGTCGCAGGGCCAACACAGAGAGACAAATATCAATGGCATATCAGATAAAATAAAAATACAAATTGAATGCCTCTTTTCGGCGGCGGGTTTGAGTTGGGGCGGGGTTTGGTGGTAGCGGGGGTGTATATTGTAGCATCCCGGAAGAGTTAGTGATGCAAGAGGTTCTAGGTATTTGTTCAGTTGTGTTTATGTTGTGTTTATGTTGTGTTACGGTGCGGATGTTCTCCCGAAATGTGTTTGTCATTCTTGTTTGCTGTGGGTTCACAGTGTGGCGTATATTTGTAACAGTGTTAAAGTTGTTTATATGGCCACCCTCAGTGTGACCTGTATGGCTGTTGACAAAGTATGCCTTGCATACACTTGTGTGTGTATGAGCCGCATATATTATGTGAGTGGGCCGGCACGCTGTTTGTATGGAGTAAAAGCGGACGTGGCGACATGTATAGAACGCCAAAGGCAGTGCTTTTACGGCCCGCCCCCAATATTATTGTCTGGGTGGAAATCGGGAGAAATTGGGAGGGGAACTGAACTTCGGGAGTCTCCCGGGAAAATTGGGAGGGTTGACTAGTATGAATATTAGTGGTGAATGCGGTGTTACAGTAGCGGGCCAGCTCTAATGTTAATTTGATATCGCCTCAAGGGCCAAATGAAATTACACGGCGGGCCAAATTTGGCCCGCGGGCCAGAGTTTGACACCCATGCTATACATGTATTTATCCGCCACACGTGGATGACCAGTCCCTCAAAAACAATGTCTACATTAATCCAGTGCCTGGATCAAAAAAAAGGTTGGGGACCCTTGCATTATCTAACAACCAACCCCAAAAGGGACAAGCGGTAAAAAAAATGGATGGGTGGAAGGTGTAAGAGTAATAGCACCAAATGTGCAACCACTAATGACCACTAAGGGGCGTCCGCGGTGTTTCCAAGACATTGAAACCTACAGGCCGCGTTGTCTCTGTACCCTTCCTAGTTCCTGGACTACAATCACTTCCTGGTTACGAGCGCAAGGGGGGGCGGAAACCGACAGCTCACATTTGATCGAACGTTGAAAACGGAGTATTCTTTCACCTGTGGATTACGCGCTTTTTGTATGTATTTATTTTTCTCCTGACAATTTAGCCATAATTGACTGACTGACGAATGACACGACGTCGCCGATGCTCACACAATAAACAGGCGACGCGGCGTCGCGCGTTGTTGAAACTACAAACAAAACGGTAAAGATGGATGTGACTTCACGCTTTAATACCTTAACTATTTAAGTGTCGGGGTACACGTGAGTGTAATAGGAGAAAAACGTATTTTAATGATGTGTGTATTTCCCCCACAGCGCCACGTCACGTCTAGGTGAAGGAGTTGCTGAACCCGAGAAATTAGACGAACCCCCGGTTTGGGCCCAGAGATTAGACGGTGACATTTAAACTTTGTAGCACCACGTGATTATTTTTTTTTTGTTGCTGTTTTACATTTGCCTACCGAGGGGAAGGACGAGTCGCTCGGCTGTTGAAAGATGACGGCGTCTAACTGGGGTATCATCATGAACGTGGTGAATAGCATTGTCGGCGTTAGCGTGCTCACCATGCCCTTCTGCTTCAAACAGGTGAGTTTAGTTACCGGTGTTGTGCCGAATTATGCACCCCGGCCGTAAAATGCACCCCCTGGCGGGAGCGCGCTTACGGCCGGCGTGCGCGCCGCCGAGACGTCTCATATTTGATTGTCTAGTTTTTGTCAATCTGGAAATACATGCTTCTTCAGCTGTAGTTAATATTCAGTATTACTTATGAGTGGTTTATGCGTTGTGATTTGGATGAGTAAATAAATACCCTGTTGCATATTCACTAACTACAGTGATTAGTATTGTTTGACTTGGCAGAAAGTTATAGGCCTACTGAAATGAGATTTTCTTATTTAAACGGGGATAGCAGGTCCATTTTATGTGTCATACTTGATCATTTCGCGATATTGCCATATTTTTGCTGAAAGGATTTAGTAGAGAACATCCACAATAAAGTTCGCAACTTTTGGTCGTTAAAAGAAAAGCTCTGCCTTTACCGGAAGTCGCAGACGATGACATCACATTTTGATGGTTCCTCACATATTCACATTGTTTCTAATGGGAGCCTCCAACAAAAACAGCTATTCGGGACGGAGATTCAATTTCCCCATTAATTTGAGCGAGGATGAAAGATTTGTGTTTGAGGATATTGATGGCGACGGACTAGAAAAAAAAAGTGAAGTGAAGTGAATTATATTTATACAGCGCTTTTCTCGAGTGACTCAAAGCACTTTACATAGTGAAACCCAATATCTAAGTAACATTTAAGCCAGTGTGGGTGGTACTGGGAGCAGGTGGGTAAAGTGTCTTGCCCAAGGACACAACAGTAGTGACTAGGATGGCGGAAGCGAGAAATCGAACCTGCAACCCTCAAGTTGCTGGCACAGCCACTCTACCAACCGAGCTATGCCTCCCCCCCAAAAAAAGTTTAAAAAAAAACGTGATTGCATTGGGACGGATTCAGATGTTTTTAGACACATTTACTAGGATAATTCTGGGAAATCCCTTATCTTTCTATTGTGTTGCAAGTGTTTTAGTGAGTTTAACAGTACCTGATAGTCGGAGGTGTGTGTCCACGGGTGTTTTGACGCCAATGTCTCAGGGAAGTCGACGGCAGCTCTATGGACAAGGCAAGCTCAGCTGATCGCCGGTAAGAAGCGACTTTTTACCACAATTTTCTCACCGAAACCTGCTGGTTGACATTCGGTCGGGATTCATGTTCGCTTGACCACTGTGATCCATAGTAAAGTTTCACCTCCGGGAATTTCAAACAAGGAATCACTGTGTGTTTGTGTGGCTAAAGGCTAAAGCTTCCCAACTCCATCTTTCTACTTTGACTTCTCCAATATTAATTGAACAAATCGCAAAAGATTCAGCAACACAGATCTCCAAAATACTGTGTAATTATGCCGTTAAAGCAGACGACTTTTAGCTGTGTGTGTGTGTGCAGTGCTCATATTTCCTAACAGCCCGTGACGTCTCGCGTACACGTCATCATTACGCAACGTTTTCAAGAAGAAACTCCCGGGTAATTTAAAATTGCAATTTAGTAAACTAAAAAGGCCGTATTGGCATGTGTTGCAATGTTAATATTTCATCATTGATATATAAACTATCAGACTGTGTGGTGGGTAGTAGTGGGTTTCAGTAGGCCTTTAATGAATTATGTTTGAAAACATGTCCGGGGGGTGGTGGAATACATGGCGTTTCACAAGGCTCAAATAATAGGCTTGATTATCAGGACAACAAGTAATGGGAAATATGTAGTTTCACTAAATAGGCCTAACAATCAGGAAAACAAATACAATAATACAGTTAAATATGTGCTTTGCTATGGAGGTTTTTTCCCACTCCAGACTGGGCCCCCTTAGGAGCCCAGACTAGATTGTATTTTTTTACTCATGCTTCCTCAGCGTTTACCTTTTTCCCATCTTTTACGGGGCGCCTTATGGCGACCCATCAGCATTCTTGTTCTGTAACCCTTTACACTGTTATTTTTGTCTAATCTTGTGCTGAAAACAAAGGTTTGTTGTATTTGTGCAATGACAATAAAGATCTATCCTATCCTATCCTAAAGTACCAATGATTGTCACACACACACTTGGTGTGGCGAAATTATTCTCTGCATTTGACCCATCACCCTTAATCACCCCCTGGGAGGTGAGGGGAGCAGTGAGCAGCAGCATTGCAGCGCCCGGGAATCATTTTTGGTGATTTAACCCCCAATTCCAACCCTTGATGCTGAGTGCCAAGCAGGAAAGGAATGAGTCCCATTTTCATAGTCTTTGGTATGACTCGACCGGGATTTGAACTCACAACCTACCGATCTCAGGGAGGAAACTCTAACCACTAGGCCACTGAGTAGGTGTAATCCCTCTTTTATCGGTTACCGTGATAAACTAATTTCCGTGATTATAAATTGAATGATGTGAAATAACACTCAAATAGTTGCCTTTTAGTCTTTTTTGATTGATTGATTGATACTTTTATTAGTAGATTGCACAGTTCAGTACATATTCCGTACAATTGACCACTAAATGGTAACACCCGAATAAGTTTTTCAACTTGTTTAAGTCGGGGTCCACGTTAATCAATTCATGGCACAAATATATACTATCAGCATAATACAGTCATCACACAGGTTAATTATCATAGTATGTACATTGAATTATTTACATTATTTACAATCCGGGGGGTGGGATGAGGAGCTTTGGTACTTCAGTCATCAACAATTGCATCAACAGAGAGATGAACATTGAAACAGTGTAGGTCTTACCTGGTAGGATATGTACAGCAAACAGAGAACATAGTGAGTTCAGATAGCATAAGAGCAATTAAATATATCAGAAGTACATTTGATTATTTACATTAGGTTATTTATAATCCGGGGAGATGGGATGTGAATGGAGGAGGTTATTAGTAAAGGGTTGAAGTTGCCTGGAATTGTTGTTTTAGAGCGGTTTTGAAGGAATATAGAGATGCACTTACTTTTGCACCTGTTGGGAGTGCATTCCACATTGATGTGGCATAGAAAGAGTTAAGACCTTTGTTAGATCGGAATCTGGGTTTAACGTGGTTATGGCGGAAGTACTTTGACATGTTCTTCAGTATCAGGGAGGTGTAGCGGATTTTATAGACTAAGCTCAGTGCAAGTTGTTTTACTCTTGTTTTAGTCATACCAAAGACTACAAAAAATGGGACCCATTGCCTCCCTGCTTGGCACTCAGCATCAAGGGTTGGAATTGGGAGTTAAATCATCAAATGATTCCCGAGCGTGGCGCACGCTGCTGCTCACTGCTCCCTTCACCTCCCAAGGGGTGAACAAGGGGATGGGTCAAATGCAGAGGACACATTTCACTACAACCAGTGTGTTTGTGTGACTGTCATTGAAACTGTAACTTTAATTTAAACTTTTACACTTGTTTAATCGAGGGGTTCTTAGTATATTTAACCTTGGTGTTATCATTAAGGTTCAGGCTGATTACAAAAATAAACCCCATCCATTTTCTACCGCTTATTCTCTTTTGGGGTCGCGGGGGGTGCTGGCGCCTATCTCAGCTACAATCGGGCGGAAGGCGGGGTAAACACTGATCAAATATATTGCAAAAGAAGGGACTCATAAAAAGTGTTGAAAAAAAATATATATATATGTGTGTGTGTGTGTGTGCGTGTGTGTGTCTTACATGGACTGTCAATAGAAATTAAGTTTACATGCTAATTAAAATACAGCTTCATCACTTTGGTCAGAATTGCTGCGCTCAAAAAACTTCTCTGACTTTAGCTCGATACTTCTTCTGTTTGTTTTAGATTATCAATACTGCTACAAGTGGCGGTAAAGTGTATTACAACAGAGTATCGCTGCAGCCTATACTGAACACAGCTGAAAAATATATATATTTTTGGTGGCCCTTAAGGGAGAGATGGTTTAATCTGTCTTAATCCAATATGCTGCAGTAGTGTTGCTTGAGGCAGAGCCAATCAGTGGCCACGATACTGAACAGCGTGCTCTGATTGTCTGTTCTCATCCAGTGGCTAAATACTACTGTAGTATTGCTATTTTTAGTTCATTTAACCATTTTATGCTTGAAAAATGCTTGTTTAAGGCCTAAAATACGTGTTGTATATTTAGGGAAATGGTAATATAGTGAAGCCACAAATTCCGAAGCGTGATCTGATGAGGGATTGCAACGTAACCCTGTTAAGAACCACCAGCACTTTGTGCTGCAACTTGCCTTTGCATTAAAAGTGCTATATGAATGCAGTTTGATTGCTTGACCATCAATTATGTTTGACAAGTGCAGATTACAGTATAAATTAGGGGTGCGCAGATCAATTCGAATAATGATAGCATTGATACTGAATCAGTATTGGATGATTGGATCAATACTACTGAGGTAAGATCGATATTTTTCAGTATCTTCTATATTTATTTTGTTTTTGTTGTGTGGTTTCTATTGTTATGTTAGTGCTATTGTTACATAGTTTACAAACAAAAATGTACCCCAGGGAATACGTTATTTGATACAAGAGGGCTTTTTGTTCGTATTGTGAGGCAGACGCACTAACCCTTCTGCCACCGTGAAGCGGATGCAGACAAACACATTTTATTTCTAGAGATTCCGTACCTACTGTCAAAACTCTAAAGACCGACAGCACAGTTCCTGTCTTCACCATAAAAGACCTGTTTCATCCTGCCTGTGCTAACAAAATAAGAGTCTCAGAAAGCTAGCGTGCACAAGCTAGCAAGCTACGGCGTTTGATGCTAATGTATTTCTCCCCCGCCCTCAGCGACCGCTTTCTCACTTGCTTGCCCACCCGCACTCTCACTGACTTCACTCACCTGTTCCCACACATTAAAGGGCCACACACACATATGCTACTCTCATAACAAAGTGTTTAAAAACGAGCAAGTTGGACAAGTGAGATGAGCAAGTTGGACAAATGAGATGCCAAATCCAACCACTTTCATGTGGTATTGGACAGAAAGGAGGACTTTTTTTTTCCTCCATTTGAAAATGCGGACGTTATCAACACCACTGTCTAATTCCAATCAATGCAAGTCATCAGAATCAAATACACCAATTTATATTCTTGTCTTCATGAAAGAAAGGAATCTATGTGTGTTAAACATGCTTGTATTATCATTAAACACCATTAACTTAACAAAAATGCCTCTTTCATAAATAAATAAATATAAATTATATATAGGAATGAGGTAGATCTCCTCGACTTGGTCAATTGAAAAGTAGCTCGCCTGCAGAAAAAGTGTGAGCGCCCCTGAACTAGATGAACCATCTGTGGCTGTGAAGTGTACACGAGTAAGGTTGGATACACTGTATAGAGTAGGCTAACCCATTTCCTGTGGGTATGAACACAATTTGTATTTACTGTAGTGACTAAATAACATAGTGACTGAAACAGACAGTGATTTATTTGGATGAATGGGGTATTTATGTGTTTATGTAAACTCTGTTGATGATTTTTAAATTCTTTAAACACTAACATATCTTTAAATTGTGTTTTTTTTTTTTTAAATGTTGCATGTTCATTTGCTGAGAAACCAGGAACTTCGGGGGATTGAAGGTTGCCCCACTTTTACCCTTCAGATCGCTAGCTTATTTTCAGTCTTTTTCATTAAGTTCAAAACACATGCCTGATATATGCATGTTCGGAACAAACTAATGCCATAACCAAAATCTGAAAGGCCACAGAATCAGGTCTTGATCAACAACATCTACTGAACAAACAGTCTATGTGGAAAACAGAGCAAAAGAAACGGTGCAAATTATCATTTAAAGTAAGGGAGTAGTTGGTCTTAATTTCCTGCCTCATTGCTTCTCTGTTGTGTCTGAGTAGAAGAGTAAAATGCAAATTCCACGGAGAACATAAAAAAGGGTAAATGTAATGACAATGATATGTCACTTTATTTCAGGCTTATGTATTTTCTACTACAAGTGGCTAATATACATATAGAGTGTATCACCAGGAATGTCATTTACTCCATAAAATATTTCAAGATTGATGCATCCTTGTTCTCTAACTTGTTTTTCTCAGTGTGGGATCGTGCTGGGAACTCTTCTGTTGTTCCTTTGCTCCTGGATGACCCACAAGTCGTGCATGTTTCTGGTTCACACTGCTAGCAACACCAAACGAAGAACCTACGCTGGCTTGGGTGAGATACTTTCTGAAAAAAAGACTAGGTGACTTCCCAGCCAATAAGGATAATGTATAGTTGCTAAAAAACACGGTATCATCAGCAAATGTATGCAAATAGATGTTTAGGCTGTTTAGTGCACATAGTGCAACTCTAATGTGTTTTGAGTGCAACGCTTGCTTTGTTTTGACGACTGTTATCAAAACAGATATTTTTAAACATGTTACTTTGCACACTCAATCACAGTTCACACGCTAACAACAGTCATTCCTGTCTTTGCAGCTTTCCACACATATGGCAAACCTGGAAAAACTCTGGTGGAAACCAGGCACGTGTCAATATATACACCCAATCTATGATATTTACCCACAATGATGATATTTATCATGTATCTCACTGTCATTGCAGTATGATTGGGTTGATGTTGGGAACCTGTATTGCCTTCTATGTGGTCATTGCAGATTTGGGGTCAAATTTCTTTGCTACGCTGTTGGGTTTGCAGGTCAGAGACCTCTTTTTATAAACATCTCCGCACCGGAATTGAGGTATAACAAGAAGTTCATTAATAAATCCCTATTATTTGTTTTTAAAGGTGACTGGCAGTTTTCGTGTGGTCCTGCTGATCGCCGTGTCTTTGTTCATCGTCCTTCCTCTGAGCCTGCAGAGGAACATGATGTCCTCCATTCAGTCCTTTTCGGCCATGGCGCTCATCTTCTACACATTTTTCATGTTTACGGTGAGTCGACTACTCTCTCTGAGTCTCTACTACTATTATTGAAAGATTATTTACATATAATCTATTGTATTTATTTTGTCCTGCATGAACAAAATAATGTAGGTACCCACAAATAATAATATTACATGCTTTTTAGAGTCAATTCCATGTTTTCTTTTGAAAGATTTAAGCTGTTTATATTAATTATTACAGCTATTTTATCAGCGTTAGAGGCCGAAATATTAATTTTTAAACATAATCATTTTTTTCTCTCCCTGTTGCTCTGAATCACGATACATTTCTTACTACGCTCAACCAATATAATTGTCTTAAGTAATATATTGTACAGTTTTATCAAATTAAATTTTCATCAAATTAATCACAAATTAATTTATTGTGATTAATCACCATTGGCAACTATATCTTAAAATATGCCCATTTTCATTGTACTGTATGAACAGAAAAATAAATGACATGACAGGTTAATATATATTAAACATACTGCCAATTTAATAACAGTTCTAAATAGAATGAAATGCAAACTAAGCTAAACTATGACACACCATATTTGTCTCTTTACAATGTCCCTTGCATTTATTTGCAAGAAACATTGTAAATAGTCTGGAGTTACATGTTTTAAGGTTAGTGTTTAATTTTCAAACATAGTAAAGTAAGAATAATAAAACTAAAAGGTACAGTAGCAAACTTTTATCTTATATATTTAAATTGGGCCTTGTTCGCCACTGCATGAATACATTTTTGAAGTTGCTGTTACTTAGTCTGAACTGCACTGAAACAAAATAATTATCGCACGTTTGGAAGGGATGCACAAACTGACACAGCTGTGAGAGAAGAGTGTTTTTGTTGCAAAAACACACAATGGACAGAGAATCCTCTGTCTTACGTGTATCTTTCAACCTTTTTAGACAGTCAGAAATAAAAAAAATATCAGACTCATCGTTTACTCAGCAACATCCTTTTATAATTTTCTAACTGCTGTATGACTTAAGAGGCTGATCCCAACAAATTCAATTGATGCATTTTGGTGTCATTTTATATTTTTTTATGATGTTAATTTTTTCACATAGACTATATCTTATCCTATATAATAAAATCTTGTTGAAGTATGCATTTTTTAACATCTTGAGCACAAGCAGTCTCCTGCTTGTTTGAAAACACAGCAAAATGCCACAGGTAGGAACATGATCAGATGAATGTAGAGTAAATCAGTGTCTCTGTGGTTACTTGCAAAATCCCCATTTAAACAAGACGGTCTGCACCACTTTCCAATTGCACACGCAGTTTTGGCACACGCTTTTTAGCATGAGTTATTTGGATCTAAGTAAATCAGGCCCATAATGTAGTCAATGTTTTGTGGAATGTGATTCAAATGTATCACCTGGAAAGTGTTAACCTTCTTGTATTGCAAAATATACAGTACAGGCCAAGTTTGGACACACCTTCCCATTCAATGCGTTTTCTTTATTTTCATGACTATTTACATTGTATATTGTCACTAAAGGCATCAAAACTATGAATGAACACATGTGGAGTTATGTACTTAACAAAAGAAAGTCAAATAATGGAAAACATGTTTTATATTCTAGTTTCTTCAAAATAGCCACCCTTTGCTCTAATTACTTTTTCGCACACTCTTGGCATTCTCTTGATGAGCTTCAAGAGGTAGTCACATGAAATGGTTTTCACTTCACAGTAGGGTTGGGTATTGTTTGAATTTGAACGATTCTGATTCCGATTCTTTGTTTCGATTCCAATTCCTGACGATTCTCGATTCCGATTCTTTCTTTTAAAAAAAAAAAAAAAAAAGGCAGGGTCAAAATAAAGTTCAGGATATTTTAAATGAGCAAGCTAACCTAGTCTTTCTGAATGAAATAGTCTGACATTCTCCATCAATTTTAATTCTATTAACTTTTTATGAACTTTACTATAATTTCCTCCCATGGCTGTTTTCAACTAGAATATATCAAATATATGAACTTGAATATAAATATTATAAATTATGAATACATTTTCACAGGGGTACACTTTCATCAAGAGAGCTTTATTTTTGAAAACCTCATGAAAACACATTTACACATAAGTGTATGATGCTGCAGGTATTTAAACATGTTACCGTGCTCCCACTGATGGGCTAACCTGGTGCAGAAAAGCAAATAAACAATAAGAAACAACTTGCAAAACCCAGTCCAGATTAGCAGCATGTACAGTATGAAATCAGAGACAGTTCTTGTTTAGGAAAATGACCATATCCGCCTTCTTAGACATGATGCGTGAGCGTTCTAGACAGATAGTGTCTCCTGTCGAAGACAGGACACGCATTTATTTGTACTCCATGAACTCGGAGGTGCTTCATCATGTTCGACGTGCACCCTCCTAAGCACGAAACAGTCCTGTCGCACGTGTTACATTTCGCCGATATTTCATTTTTTTTTTGTAAAATAAAGCCACACTTTCAACCGTCGACGCCCGCTATCCATGCTTGACTGACTCGCTCGGCTATGCTAACACTTCCGGCGATGAACGCTTCTTCGTTGGTGTTCAGCGGCTTCTTCTTCCGGGTTGGCGAGTTTATTTTTTTCGAAAGTTAAACTTTTGAACGATTCCGGGAGAGTCGGAAAGTTAGTCCCGGTTCCAATCGATACTCGATACTCGATACCCAACCCTACTTCACAGGTGTACTTAAAGCTCAACTAGAGAATGCCAAGAGTGTGCAAAGCAGTAATCAGAGTAAATGGTGGCTATTTTAAAGAAACTAGAATATAAAAAATGTTTTAAGGTATTTCACTTTCAAGCACATAACTCCACATGTTTCATTCATTGTTTTGATGCCTTCAGTGACAATCTACAATGTACATAGTCATGAAAATAAAGAAAACGCGTTGGTTGTGTGTCCAAAACTTTTGGCATGTGCTGTATATAAAAACAAAAAAAAAATGCTGTCCTTTTAATTACCTAAAGACAGATGTTCTTCACTGAGATTTATACATTAAAAAAAATGCAGTTTGGTCCAATCGAGATCATTAAATGCTGCAAGTGAATAGAGAGTAAATGTTTAAATCATTAACGTCTTGCCTTTTTATTGCATTAAATATTTGTTTTTTTTTTCTTAGGCAAGCAATCATTTCCAGCCTCTTTTAATTCACCTTGTGTGTTTTATATTCGCATCTCCTGCTTCCACAGGCTTCACACTGCATAGTACAGTAACTCTTGTCCATGAATTCTCTGGCATGTCAGCAACCTGGTGGAGTTAGTTATACAGCAGATGCAGGCCCACAACAGCCTGGTCTATTCCAGAACCCCTGAATCCTCTAACAGTCACAAATCTTCCTTTTACCCCTCTCTCTTTTTTTTTTAACCTCTGTGTGCCGTTTTTTCCTCATTTCCTTCAACTCTCCTCTCTTTCGCCGCTCTCTCTGCTGCTCATGCTGTAGATAGTGTTGTCGTCCCTGCGCTACGGCATAGTCTCGGGTTCCTGGGTGGAACAGGTTCACCTGTGGCGCACGAAGGGCGTCGTTCAGTGCCTGCCCATTATTGCCACAACCTTCTGCTGTCACCCGTAAGTAAACCCGCAGGAGAGATCCAGCCCTTGTATCTTTACGACCACCAGTTGAAGGGCAGTGGAGGAGGTGCCAATTTTGGAGCGTGAACATCATTACCCTGCAAAACATAATTTCAGAATGGTCCAACATCCTACAACCTTCTATTCATTTTCTCCTTTAATGCGGCTTATGTCTGAGTCGTGTCACTAGTGTGTGTGTGTGTGTGTGTGTGTGTCTCTGTGTGTGTGTGTGTGTGTGTGTGTGTGTGTGTGTGTGTGTGTGTGTGTGTGCGTGTGATTGAAAGGTTTATCAAGTGAAGTTGTCAACCCCTTCCTGTTTGCTTTAGGATGAGCAGTCTGCATGTTGGATGCTGTTTCATAGATAAACCTTTCACTTCCATCCATCCATCCATCCATTTTCTACCGCTTATTCCCTTTTTGGTGTCGCGGGGGGCGCTGGCGCCTATCTCAGCTACAATCGGGCGGAAGGCAGGGTACACCCTGGACAAGTCGCCATCTTATCGCAGGGCCAACACAGATAGACAGACAACATTCACACTCACATTCAAACACTAGGGCCAATTTAGTATTGCCAATCAACCTATCCCCAGGTGCATGTTTTTGGAAGTGGGAGGAAGCCGGAGTACCCGGAGGGAACCCACGCATTCACGGGGAGAACATGCAAACTCGACACAGAAAGATCCCGAGCCTGGATTTTAAACCAGGACTGCAGGAACTTTGTATTGTGAGGCAGAAGCACTAACCCCTCTGCCACCGAAACCTTTCACTTCCTTTCTCTTTTTTTTCTGGTGTATCATTGTTACTTCAATGTCATGCAAATTTTGCAGGTTTACATACAGCATGGGGTTTCCATGTCCTCATCCTTTCTGCTTCCCTTGTCATTCATGATTTATCCACCTGCATGGGATTCCCCCCTTTTGTTCTCTTCCTTCTGTCCCTATTTGGTTTGCGCTGTAACCCCAACACCCACTCCTTCCTCTTAGATGGTGCTGTCCTCATTCAAACATGGGCTGCTCAGCGGCTGGTGGCTAGGGCAGGTCAATGTGGTGCGCTGGGAGGGGGTCTTTCGCTGTCTCCCCATCTGTGGGATGGCCTTCGCCTGTCAGTCGTAAGTACCCCTCCCGCACATGACCGTACTGTTAAAAGCAAAACGTCTCACAAACTCAATGACAGAGACTTGACTGTCGTCCGTATGCTGGATGGATGGTCACACTTTGGCTAATCCCTGCAGGGATTTTCTTATTACTGCATTTTATCCTAATAATGCATGACTCATTGCATGATTCCTCAATGCCACAGTGCATAGTTTGATTGAGAAACTATTTCTTTTTTGACGTTTAGAGTGGAAATGACTGCTAAAGGATGTTAATTTTGCTAACATGCTTCTCACACTCAACCGTTAATCAAAGCCAATACAGTCGGACCTTCAAAGTTGGATAATATACATTTTGTCATGCTGGTGAATTTCAAGACAATGTTTCCAATATGAAATACTGAGCGTACCTAAATTTAGGCCAAATTTTTAAGGATGTGCCGATTAATCGTTCAGACGACTTTATAGAAAAACGTATGTGATAGCCATTGCCGATTAATGTCCTACAATGCCGAGCACAAATGCTGATCTCCTTTGCCTAATATTGTATTTATTTGAAAGCCCCCGGCTTACAAACTAATTGTGTGTATCCATATACAGCGTACAGCTGCTTCCCTAAGTTACCAGTAAACACCTCCATTATGGCAAATACACCGCATTTCTTAATATATTTAAGTATAATCATCAGCTATTAGGATGACTCTAAACATGGTACACAACAAGAGAATGCAGGAGCAGGCATTATAATAGCTAAGCTAACCGCTAAGCAAGCTTTAAGAAGCACAAAAAAATATAGGATTACTTAACATCGTTTAAGAAGTTGTAATTGTGTTGCAGCAGAAAGTAAGTTATTTGCTGAAAATTAACTCATAGATTAACAAGAGTCTAGAGCAGTGGTTCTCAACCTTTTTTCAGTGATGTAACCCATGTGAAATGTTTTTTTAATTCAAGTACCCCCTAATCAGAGCAAAGCATTTTTGGTTGAAAAAAAGAGATAAAGAAGTAAAATACAGCACTATGTCATCAGTTTCTGATTTATTAAATTGTATAACAGTGCAAAATATTGCTCATTTGTAGTGGTCTTTCTTGAACTATTTGGAAAAAAAGATAAAAATAACTAAAAACTTGTTTAAAAATAAACAAGTGATTCAATTATAAATTAAGATTTCTACACATAGAATTAATCATCAACTTAAAGTTCCCTCTTTGCGGATTGTAATAGAGATCCATCTGGATTGATGAACTTAATTCTGAATTTCTTCACAAAGAAAAAAATCTTTAACATCAATATTTATGGAACATGTCCACAAAAAATCTAGCTGTCAACACTGAATATTGCATTGTTGCATTTCCTTTCACAGTTTATGAACTTACATTGATATTTTGTTGAACTATTATTTAATAAATATATTTATAAAGGATTTTTGAATTGTTGATATTTTTAGAATAGTTTTAAAAAATCTCACATACTTCTTGGCATACCTTCAAGTACCCCCAGGGGTACGCGTACCCCCATTTGAGAACCACTGGTCTAGAGAGTGGATAATGTAACAACTGTTGGTGTCAGCATTGTCACAGTAACTACATGACACAAAAGAGGACGTTACATAGATTAGTGGTGTCAATTCCAAAGGTAATCAGATTAATACAAGAATGATTAAGATCGATATTTAATATTTATAAGTCGTTTTTTTAAATGATTTGTTTTTGTTTCCAGGAGGACTTTGAGGGCAAAACTGATTCAAATAAGTAATATAATTGATAGTTGTTTTTTATGTTGTTTAGTTATTGTCTACTATTGACTTTGTTTTGCTTAAACAATTGTAAGTAACAAAAGACAAAATAAGGAACTAGTTTAAATATTGTGCTTATACTGTTAAACTGTCAATCACTCATAAATACATTGAAAAATGTACAGTTAATACATGTGATTGGTATTGGTATATGCTGATCTTGCTCATGGATGATCGAAACATCCCTAAAATTTAATTTTGTACATATATTTGCTTCACAAGTCTATAGGCCACAGGTCTACACAATAAAACATTAAATATATACACAGGTGACTGTGTTCATTCACAAATTTAACAAAAGACAGTGCAAATAACACGGCATTCCGTAACCTACCCTAGACCTCATTAAGCACGGTCTTTGTCCTTTTCCCCCTTTCGGCGCCTGTAATTGGTTGTCGATTTCCGTTCCGTGCGGCGATTGTTTCATTTTTCAATGGCTGGGTAGGTCGTCTTCAGCTTTGAGGCTGCATTTGTGTGCATTTTGTTGTTTCTTGATCCATGACGAGGGTGAGTCCATAACACGATAAATAACTCATTGAACAATTGTGCAAGTGCGTTTGATTTAATGTGAACAATTTTAATTGGTCCACTGTGATCCATTTGGCATTTTCATTGGTCTGATGTGACAAGGTTAAAAATGTATTGGCAGCGTATGAAGCTTGTGAACCCTAAAAATTCCATCAACTGCCCACAGCATTAAATAAAGCGCAGGGTTCAAAATGCGGGGATAAAAGTAGTGGCTTATATTCCAGGAATTAGGGTAAAGTAAATTCTAAAGTATCACGATAGTCATGTTGTGATTTTTTTTCAACATTTAAAACATTTCCTAATGTGGATCTTTGCTCAAAAGTTTGCAAATACAAACCCCGTTTCCATATGAGTTGGGAAATTGTGTTAGATGTAAATATAAACAGAATACAATGATTTGCAAATCATTTCCAACCCATATTTAGTTGATTATGCTACAAAGACAACATATTTGATGTTCAAACTGATAAACATTTTTTTTTTAAATAATCATTAACTTTAGAATTTGATATCAGCAACACGTGACAAAGAAGATGGGAAAGGTGGCAATAAATACTGATAATGTTGAGAAATTCTCATCAAACACTTATTTGGAACATCCCACAGGTGTGCAGGCTAATTGGGAACAGGTGGGTGCCATGATTGGGTATACAAGCAGCTTCAATGAAATGCTAAGTAATTCACAAACAAGGATGGGGTGAGGGTCACCAATTTGTAAGCAAATTGTCGAACAGTTTTAGAACAACCTTTCTCAACGAGCTATTGCAAGGAATTTAGGGATTTTACCATGTATGGTCCGTAAAATCGTCAAAAGGTTCAGAGAATCTGGAGAAATCACTGCACGTAAGCGATGATATTGTGGACCTTTGATCCCTCAGACGGTACTACAACAAAAGCAGACATCAGTGTGTAAAGGACATCACCACATGGACTCAGGAACACTTCATAAAACCACTGTCAGTAACTACAGTTGGTTGCTACATCCGTTAGTGCAAGTTAAAACTCTACTATGCAAAGCAAAACCCATTTATCAACAACACCAAGGAACGCCGCTGGCTTCGCTGGGCCCGAACTCATCTAATATGGACTGATGCAAAGTGGAAAAGTGTTCTGTGGTCTGGCGAGTCCACATTTCAAATTATATTTGGAAACTGTGGACGTATTGTCCTCCGGAACAAAGAGGAAAATAACCATCTGGATTGTTATAGGCGCGAAGTTCAAAAGCCAGCATCTGTGAAGGTATGGGGTGCATTAGTGCCCAAGACATGGGTAACTTACACATCTGTGAAGGTACCATTAATGCTGAATGGTCCATACAGGTTTTGGAGCAACATATGTCATCCAAGCAACGTTATCATGAACGCCCCTGCTTATTTCAGCAAGACAATGCCAAGCCACGTGTTACAACAGCGTGGTTTCGTTGTAAAAGAGTGCGGGTAATTTCCTGGCCCGCCTGCAGTCCAGACCTGTCTCCCATCGAAAATGTGTGGCGCATTATGAAGCGTAAAATACGACAGCGGAGACCCCGAACTGTTGAACGACTAAAGCTCTACATAAAACAAGAATGGTAAAGAATTCCACTTTCAAAGCTTCAACAATTAGTTTCCTCAGTTCCCAAACGTTTATTGAGTGTTGTTAAAAGAAAAGGTGATGTAACACAGTGGTGACCATGCCCTTTCCCAACTACTTTGGCACGTGTTGCAGCAATGAAATTCTAAGTTATTTATTATTTGCCCAAAAAAATAAAGTTTATGAGTTTGAACATCAAATATCTTGTCTTTGTAGTGCATTCAACTGAATATGGGTTGAAAAGGATTTGCAAATCATTGTATTCCGTTTATATTTACATCTAACACAATTTCCCAACTCATATGGAAACGGGGTTTGTATTCTGCTTCACAGACCTTTTTCAAGTCGCTTTCTGATGGTCTCTTCAGGGTGTGGCGTTTTATTAGTTTATTTTTTTGTTATTTATTTATATGCCTCCATTTCGACTGCATATTCTCCCCGCCACCTTCATTGTACTTTTTAGCGCTTCTGTAGCGAGTCTACTGACAGATTAAGTTTGAACTATACACTAATTTCTATTAGAAATGGCGACAGCGAAAGTCGCATGTGCACGTATGAGCCAGTCTGCCCCACAAAAATTTGATCGCGAAAAACAAAGAACTTAATTACTACAGCGCGGACTACAATGGCAAATTCGCGCAAAGCCCTTTGGTTAAATTCTATCATATATGGATATAGCTACTATCATCACATTTGGGAAAATTGCTACCAATGGGGCAAAGTCCAAACGGCTAATTTGAAGGAAGTATGAAGGAAGGCAAGATAGTTTTTATAAATATCTATGTACAGTATTAAGTAAAATTAATTATTTCAGCATGAAACATCAAAGTATTTATCTGGAGAAAATTTACATTTGTAAGCAACATTTTAACCAAGTGTCATACAAATCTTACAATCATTTACATGATAGTCATAATACTTTCAGTTACATACTATTTGAGTTAGCATCTTCTTAAAATAAATATTTATGGGCTTGTGCTACTCTTTTGTTCAATTTCCTGCTCTATGGTTATAAGTACAATTTTCTTTGCCATAACTAGTATTAGGAAAAAAACATATTAAAAAAAAGTAACACAAAATCGTGTATGGAGTTAACCCTTTAAATTCTCACTGAGTTAAAGTCTGGTATGACAACACTATGTTTTAAATTCCAAGTTTTGTTTGATGCCTTTGAAGTTTTTTGCTAGAAACAAAAATTGTACGACTTTATTGAGTTTCACTGTACAAGTCCGCTAATGTAGACAGTATTTCACAATATAGAATTTATGTTTGGCAATACATTCTACCTGGGTTTCTCACCAATCTTTTTCTTCACTTTTCTTGTCACATCACAAACATCATCGCATGTCAATTTTAACAGCTTTCATCCAAACCTTCTCCACTCTTACCTATATATGCTCACTTGCTTTTTACCTTCGTCTTTTTGTCTTTGTCCTCACTTTGGGTTAGTGGCGATCATGCTTTAATAGGATGTCCAAATTTGTATGTGTGAGGTCGGCAGGAGCCAGACGTCCGTGTGGTATATGGGCCTGTTTGTGTGTGTGTGTGTGCGTGTGTGCGTGTGTGTGTGTGTGTGTGTGTGTGTGTGTGTGTGTGTGTGTGTGTGTGTGTGTGTGTGTGTGTGAGTGAGAGAGGATGAGGCAAGTGACAGCAGGCGGTGACTGTAGGACTGGGATAAGAACACAAATTTCTAAAATGGTGTGTGCACACTTTGCAAGAAAGCCTGCCCGTGTGTCTGAATGCTCATGTGTCCCAGGGCGCCGCGTCCCACTAGTACCGCTGAGTGATACTTGGCAGGATGATATGTTGGCGTGTTGTCAGGGCTGAGCGAGGCAGGAGCTCCCTCTGTTAGGTGGTGGGCTGGTTGAAGCCAGACAACTAATCATCACGCTGGACTTGGGCCCGCCTACAAACACAATGCATTCACATGATGATTAAATAGCTCTCAGCACATTGGAGTTTTATTACATTCATGAAACGTGTTTATTCGCAGTTACATCATTACTTAACATTGCCATTATGACGGGATGGGAGCTGGTCCAGTGTTTTTCTGGCTGAAGGCTTGAATACTAACGTGCAGTCAAATACATTATTTGGACGAATGTATTGGGACACCTGGCTTTTACACAAACAGGAAAATGTATTGATTAGTTCTCTCTTCAAAGCTAAAACCTATAAATCTATCTATATCCTATTTAATCCCAATAATGTATTTTTTTCAAATGTTTTCACCAAGCGGCCCTATTTGGAAACTGCAAAAAATGTTAAAATGTTCCACAATGTTGGAACAATAGTTTCACGATCGGCCTTCGCCGAGAAGAAATAACAAAAAACATGGAGAGGAAAATGTTAACACTACACGGCAGCCCCTGGCCAGAGCCACAGGAACAGGGATCGGGAGTGGAGCCAGAGCAGAGGAGATGAACACGGCTGGAAGGGTGAACCATCAGTAATATACTGGCACCGTGTGAATGAACTGGAGAGCTTGAGTAGTCAGGGAAAAAATAGGTATCAGGTGTTTGAAAATTTGACTTGCCCCGTGACCCGAAAAGCAGACACTGCAACGGAGACCAGACAGGCGGCAGCAGAAACTGCCAGATCACGACACATAGATTTGATGTAACTGAGAGGCACACGTCACACTGAAAGGTACCAGAAGACTTCGGGGAAGGTGCTGCAATTTTTAAAAATACATTTATTTATGTTTAAAGTAGTGCTGTCAAACAATGACATTTTAAAATCAAATTAATCACATTGGCATTTTTTACAACTTTTATTTAACCAGTTAAGAAACCCATTGAGATCAAAATCTCTTTCACAAGGGTGACTTGGCCAAGAGGTCCACAGCACATGTCACAGAGAACTTTCAGAAAAGTAATACGTTAAGACATACATTTTAAAATGCACAAAAGAGAACTTTAAAACAAAGATTTACACCTTTTAAAAACAGGCACATGCAAAACGTCTCTCGCTGTCTTTTAATGAATCTCAAATAATCGTAGTAAATTACTTCCGTGCATAATTGAAAATGACTTTTAAAAAAAATGTTTTGACACAAATGCGATTTCATTGACAGAATGTCAGACAGCAGGGGTGCCCGAATTCGGCCGGGATGTATGTATGTATCTAAGTGTGTGTGTGTGCGTGCGTGCGTGCGTGCCCCAGCTAGATAATGTTAACTAAAGTCAGGATTGTTGTTCCTGAGCTGTGTTTTATTGTTTAAAGTCATAGTTTAAGGACTTTGTTTAAGTACTTTACAGTAAATAAAAACAGTGGTCTGCACCCTCGAGTGACCATTAGATGCCTTATCTCTCCAACTGCAATATGCCCTTTTATTTATTAACTTCGGCATTGAGATTTATTGGTTTGTGGATTAAACAGGAAGTAGGCATACAGGACAGTTCTTGCTCATAAACTAGAGTGTGTAAATGTGAGGCAGGATAAGAAGAGAGGAGACGGTGAAAGTTATGGCCGTTTGCTGATCCTTCCTTTTGTATACGCACTGGGGATAGAGGGGTGTGAGGCCAGCTTTATAATGCTTTAAATCCTGTCAGGAATGGGTGTTAAATATTAGCCTGTAAACCCACTTGTTAATGTAGCCACACCCTTCAACAATTTCTTATAGTGGAGAGTGACTGAAAAATAAGACGGACAAATTATAAACGGGCAGACATCTCAGACAGCCTTGACTATTGTCACCCCCTTCTGTCACAAACACACAATATACAACACCCCCTCTACTGCCTTTACATAATTTCCGTCTTTTGCAATTGTAACTGCCTTTTTTTATTTGCTTTATTAGAACTAATGCGCGCATTGCTAATATTAACATGACGTGTATTGTGACTTTTTGCACTGAACCACCTGTGGGTAATGTGCTGCAGACATGTGCCGATCTGATGTATAAAATAAGTATCTGATTGATATTTTGTAAGGATATTGTGTATTCTATATCGTATTGACCCTTATAGGGTCAAAACGGGTTAAAGGTTTGGGAAGCCAATTTTATGTTAATGAACACAGCCACAGCCGAACCACAGCTATGAAATGTGACTAAAATGTATTTCCTCAATACATATTTACTTTGTCCTAAAAATATTTTTCCAAACACAAGTCTTTGGAAAAAAGGGTCCGTGCTACTTTAGGATCAGTACAGCCTAGGTTTAAGAACGTACGCTTCATCAATGTCCAATACAAAGTTGGGCCGAAAAGACAATCAGTGATTAGCGTTGGTTCATTATTTTGTTACTTAAAAGGACAACTGCACTTTTTTGGAAATTTGTCCATCATTCACAATCCCTCTGTGAGACAAGAACATACAGCTTTCTTTTTTATGTGCGTTCTAAAAATTGAAAAACCACCTGTACAAGGCGGCTCAATATGCAGCTCATTGGAATAACTATTCTACTTACAAAGCACTCAAACAACACCAACAACGCTCCAATTACATGCCGTGACCTGCATATTAACCAAGCTGTAGCAACATTGGTATTGTTAACACAGGAAAAAATGTTCTGGCGTCGTGACATCACTTTGCTCACAGGGCTCTTCTGACCAACTACTCGCTAGCTTGTGAGAGTGGACATAGTAAGTCACTGTTTTATTTTCTTATTTGACACGTTCAGCAATCGTGCTACATGGTAAGGCTCCCAAAACTTTCATGAAGTCTGTCGTTAGTGGTAGTTTACACAGTAAGTAAGTGACCTCTGTGTTTGTTGACATTGATTTCACAGAGCGTATAGCAACGACTCCTCCGATTCTATGCACTCTATAAAATCAATGCGTCCAGGAAATAAGTACAGGTAACACTTAACATTACCAAAATTTTGTAAATCAGGGCTATTCAAATGGGTGTCATCTGTTTTGTAGAGCAGGGTTCTTAACCTTTTTGACCATGGGGTCCAAAGCTCACTCACATTAACATTGAATTATTAATCTTACTCTTTATTGTATTCACATTCAATTATTCTATCTAAACTATTTTTACTTTACAACCTTGTCAAACCATGTGTTGATCACAATTATTATTCAACACATAACACTTAGCCAAACAAAAAAAAACAAATATACTGCATAAGAAGGGGCTTATAAATACATGACGAAAAATACATTTACATAAAATTATGCTGTGTTAAAATTGATAAATAAACTTAATTAATAAGGAACGTTTCTTAACTGTCTAAACATATTTAAGTGCAAATGAAGATACAGCTTCACCACTTTAGTAATCATTTCTGCACTTAAGAAACGTCTCTGTGACTTCAGCTCCAGACTTCTTCTGTTTGTTTGAGATTCTCATTACTGCAACAAGTGATGGAAAAGTATTTTACTACTGAGTACCGCCATACTGGCCACAGTTGAGAAACATATCTTATTTGGCAGCCCTTTAGGGGGCACCTGCGCCTCAACTATGGGTTAAGAAACACTGGAATAGATGAAGTTGGACACATTGGCAGATTATTGCATTGACATTTTTACTTTGCAAGCAAAACATACACAACACTGGTTCCGAACTTGTGAGTTCTTCAAGACATTCCTTTAAGTTATATCCTTTTTGGCAGTTAGATTTGTCTTTTGCAATGTTATTTATGCAACTGTGTTGCTGTAACTTATTTCATATGCAAATCAAATCAAATCAACTTTATTTATATAGCACATTTAAAATTTACCATAGGGGTAGCCAAAGTGCTGTACAATGGTTAGGTTAAAAACGAGACCCGAGCAAACACAACACAACATGATAAAAAATAAATAAATAAAACATAAAAACAGGTTTACAGCAGGTGTATAATGGGGCGCCATTGCAGGATGGATATCACTCGGTGTTAAAAGCCATGGAATAAAAGTATGTTTTTAAGAGAGATTTAAAAACAGGAAGAGAGGAGGCTTGTCTAACAGTCAGAGGTAGGTCGTTCCAGAGCTTGAGAGCAGCAGCGGCGAATGCTCTGTCACCTCTAAGCTTCAGCCTTGTGTCAGGGACCGTCAGTAGCAGCTGATCCCCTGATCTTAGGGGTCGGGTGGAGCAGTAAGGCTGAAGGAGGTCGGAGAGATATGTTGGCGCGAGGTTGTTTAGACATTTAAAAACAAATAGGAGGAGTTTAAAATTGATTCGGTAATGCACAGGGAGCCAGTGAAGGGACGCTAATATAAGGGTGATGTGCTCACATCTGCGGGTCTGCATTAGCAGACGAGCAGCAGAGTTCTGCACGAGCTCCAGGCGGGTGAGGGAGGCATGGCTAATGCCTATATACAGGGCATTGCAGTAGTCTAAACGATTCGAGATGAAGGCGTGGATTAATTTCTCGAGATCATGTCCTGATAGAAGCGGTTTCACTTTCGCTATTTGGCGTCATTGATAAAAGCTTTTTTGAATGACGCTGCTGATTTGTTTTCCGAATTTAAAATCTGAGTCGAACTTTATCCCCAGGTTTGTGACACAGTCGCTGAGATAGAGGGTCAGAATGCCGAGGTCAACGTTGGGGGAGGTAGAACGACTTGGACCGAACAACTAACTTCTGTTTTGTCTTCATTTAGGCTCAGGAAGTTAGCTGAAAGCCAGTCTTTGATGTCGTGCAGGCAGTCAATGAGACGTTGAACCGTGTTATTTTGTGCCTTTGGGAAATAGATCTGGCAAACATCGACATAAAAATTAAATGCAATACCGTACTTCCTAAAAATAGAACCAAGGGGAAGAAGGTAAAGCGCAAATAAGATTGGGGCAAGGATAGAGCCCTGGGGGACCCCATGTGGTAAAGGAGCTGTTGAAGACATAAAACTGTCTATTTTTACACAGAAACTCCTGTCGAATAGGTACGACTGGAACCAGTTGAGGGCGGCGCCCTTAATACCCACACAGTTCTCAAAACGAGTGATTAAGGTGGCGTGGTCTACGGTGTCGAACGCAGCAGACAGATCTAAAAGCACAAGGACTACATATTTACCAGAATCAGTTGACAGGAGATATCGTTAAAAACTTTTAGAATCAGATCAAATCAACTTTATTTATAATGCAGCCCTGATTCTGTGCTGTGGAGGGCTTTAAAACCGGACTGGAACAGCTCAGTGATTCCATTATCCTCTAAGAAGGGCAACAACCGACTGTAGACAAACTTCTCCAATATTTTGGAAATGTATGGAAGATTAGAGATAGGTCTAAGGTTAGAGAGGAGAGAGGGGTCGAGGCTTGGTTTTTTAAGTAGAGGTCGTACCACTGCATGTTTAAACTACTGGAACTATTCCAGAAGAGAGGCTACTATTGATAATGTTAAGGACACTTGATCCAATAGTAGTAAGTACCTCCTTAAACAGGCAAGGTGGGAGGGCATCTGCAGGAGAACCAGAGGGCTTCATATGACTAACTGTGTCATTTAAAAAAAAAAAGGAAACCGGCTCAAACTG
Organism: Nerophis ophidion; assembly: GCF_033978795.1. Classification (NCBI taxonomy): domain Eukaryota; kingdom Metazoa; phylum Chordata; class Actinopteri; order Syngnathiformes; family Syngnathidae; genus Nerophis; species Nerophis ophidion. Next base: position 59,052,999 of record NC_084618.1, read on the forward strand.
ATGGAAAACAGAAGAGAAATGCAGAGGAACAGAGGGGTCATATGAAGGCTGGGATAAACTGGCTCTAGTTTACACAATTTTGTCAGTGAAATAATGGAGACAATTTTCACAGAATTCAAAACAAGCATCAAAACCAACAGATTTGGGAGCATCAATGACAGTGTTAATAGTTTTGAACAGAACTCTGGGGTTGTTACAGTTAGAAGATATAATCTGAGATAGATATATATTCATCTCTGCTTTTACAGTCATCTGAAAGGAAAGCAGGCTTTCTTTATAAATGGCAAAGGACACATGCAGCCTGTCTTTTTTCCATTTCCTCTCTGCTATCCGACACTTACGTCTGGCAGCACGAGTGACCTCATCCAACCAGGGCTGAGGCGAGGCTTTAGAGCGGTGGTATTTGAAAGGAGCGATTGTTTCCAGTATTTGTAAACCAATAGAGTTGAACCCAAAAACAAACTCTTCAGTATTCAGACATACAAAGGCTGCAGAATTATCATCACAAAGAGTCAAAAAAATTGAGAAAAACAGAGCAGGAGACGAAGAACTAAACATGCGAGAGGGTTGAGGCGGAGTGCACAATTTAACCGTACACTAAGTGGGAATATCAAACAGGATCGGCATATGATAAGAGAAAACAGCGTTGCAAATGTCCAGATTAAAAACACACAAACCATATGAGAGCACTTAACCGAGTTTATGCCCGTGTTCATGTGTGGAACCACACACAGACTGTACAAAGTTAAATGACAGCAGGTGTGAATATTAAAATGACCCACAATAAGGACACGATCATATCTGGGCAGCATTTCAGCCAGAAATTCAGAAAAGTCAGTTATGAAGTCTTTGTGGTACTTGGGTGGTCGACAGACAACGGCACACAGGACGACAACAGAAAGACCCAGTTCAAACATGCACAGTTCAAAACTTGGAAAGGGGGATTGCAGGCGGATCTGACGGCATTTAAAGTCATTTTTAAAAACGACTGCTAATCCTCCTCCTTTTCGGCCGGACGACCGCGGAGAATTAAAGTAGGAACACTGCGGAGGCAGAAGTTCATTAAGAGGTGAGGTCACACAGAGGAAGTCAAGTCCGCTGGAAGTGAAGAAATCCTTCAGGATAAACGTTTTGTTTGGCAAAGATCTTGTCAGCACGTCCAAGGCCGCAGGTAATCCAGGTGGGGCCCGACACACAGCTCGCAGGTGGCGGGAATCCACCCTGCGCCTCCGGGGGCGGGGACAGCAGGAGCGACGGCAGCAAGCCTCATCCTCCAAACCAATGATAGGAACAAGCCAGGAACCGGTGGGATCCAGCAGTCGTGGGTGCAGGATGGGACCAGATACCACACCATTCCTCCTTTGGAAAAGTCACGGGAAGCCGGGCCAGGAGTGCCCTAACTTTCACCAGCGTTCCGCTACGTTTACCGTGGCGCCGGAGATGCCTCCGTCGGGGGAGAAGAGCTACGAGGCGGGAAAGGAAGGCAGGAATCCGGCCAGGTGAAAAACTGACTGGGACGTCGAAAAACCAACGGCGAAGTTGATCATATCAGTGGGAGAGGGGAAAAGATCCAACAGTGTTTGGCGGTCATACACAAGCAGTGAGCTGAGAGAGATGAAAATAGACGCAAACAACACAAAAACGAACAGAGTTGACAGCGAGAGACGGCAGGCCAAAGCACATACTGGCGCCATCTCGGAAGGGGGCGTCACCAAACCAAACCATCTGCAGTCAGTAGTCATTTGTTCAACTTTTTCAGTTATACAAGTAGTGTTCCTCAAGGTTCTATTTTAGGTCTTCACTTTCTGTTAATTTGGGCTATTTAACTGGTGGTCTGCAAGTTCAGCTAAAAAACTTAAAAGGAGGCGAACATAAAATGAGCATAGCGCTCTTGTAACTCTTACAAAAGAAAGAGGCCGAATTCAAACCTACTGTAGGTTCAGCGGATTATACAAAATAAGACTAATTGTAAAGAGAGAGTTCCGGCCTGCCTGTCTTAATGTGTGGCCCCAAAAACTATTTAGTTGAATATCACTGCTGTAAGTATTACATGTTATCATAAATGTGTATGTTACTATGTTACATACATACTTCAGGATATGTATAAAACAGTCTTGGAGGCCTTTGGATTGTTTTTTATAGTGCTTTAGATCATATTCCTGTTAGCCAAGTTGTTAGCCGCCTCTTAATAGCAGTGTTTCCCTATTTACAATTGCACAGAAAAAGGAAAATCATGGGTGTTCTTGTTTCACAAAAGGCAACATTTCCCCCAAAAATGTGCAGTTATCCTTTCAGTCCCAAGTCAAATTAACCAAGTGGAAGTCAACTGTGCCATCCATTTGCCTTTTTAAAGCATTACATGGATTAAATTCTTTAAGATGTCAATAAACTTCTCATTCAATCAAACAATCAAGTGCGCTTTAAGGCGTGACAGCTGATGGCACATGAATGCAGCACCAAGCCCCAGTGTGAGGGTTCTTGTCTGCTGTTTGTAGTGTGTTGTATGCTCCTTTCTTGCAGGCAGGTGCTGCCGACCTACGACAGCCTCGACGAGCCATCCGTCAAACGCATGAGCACCATCTTTACGTCGGCACTCAACGTAGTCACCGTCTTCTACATCACTGTGAGTGGAGATGCACTACTCTCCTGCCGACTCAAGCACTCATCCACCAGCTGTAATTGTCACATCGGGGTTGTTAGTCGCTAGCATCAGTTTTAGACCTGAGTCATAGCAACTAGGCTACCTATTGTACTTGAATGAAAGGCAACCCTAAATTATGTATTTTGTTTACTGTTTTGGTATGTCAAAATGTTGATTATTATTGGTTCATGGTTGCATCTTTGTTGCAGGTGGGCTTTTTCGGCTATGTCAGTTTCACGGAGAACATTGCAGGCAACGTGTTGATGAACTTCCCTTCCAACTTGGTGACAGGGATGCTCCGTGTGGGCTTCATGATGTCCGTGGCCGTCGGCTTCCCAATGATGATCCTGCCTTGTCGCCAGGCCATCAACACCATGCTCTTTGAACAACAGGTGAGCTTTGAAGTCCACCATGTACCACACAGTATTGACCAGACACAGTTCACATGCTCAACCCATCAACATAGAGTAGAGGTCTGCTGTGCTTGAATAGAAATTGCTTTGTCATGGTCAATCGTGTTTGTCCAATGTTAACATCCATCCATTTTCTACCGCCCGTCCTAGAGGATAGTGTTAACTGGCAGTGTTAACACTATCCTCTTCAAATATACCAGCAAAGAAACTGTACCTTGACCTTTTTTTCCTATCGTATCCACATGTGAGGCTTATAGTACACAAACTCAGTTGACTTCTGTGACATACAGATAGCATGCAGGTTAGAGGAAGTATCCCATACTGTATGTCATTACACATTTTGAGGTATTGCTTAAATTTAGTTTTAACTTGGGTTTTTGCTCATATACAATATATTTTCAGAAATATTTACGGTTTTCCAATTTCAAATATTGTCTTTTTTTAATTTTATTGCATACAATTGTTTAAGAAAAGCAAAGTAAATAGTATACAATAACTAAACAAAAATTGAAACTACTATCTATTACTCATTTAAATCTTGTTTGCCCCTCCAAGTCTTCCTGTGTTCAGGGAATTATTCCCTGAGTTGGTAAACATCCATCCATCCATTTTCTAACGCTTGTCCCTTTTGGGTTGCGGGGGGTGCTGGAGCCTATCTCAGCTGCACATGGGCAGAAGGCGGGGTAGACCCTGGACAAGTCGCCACCTCATCACAGGGCCAATTTAGTGTTGCCAATTTAGTGTTGCCAATCAACCTATAACCAGGTGCATGTTAATCGCTTAGCGGTTGATTGATTGATTGATTGAGACTTTTAGTTGTAGATTGCGCAATACAGTACATATTCCGTACAATTGACCACTAAATGGTAACACCCGAATACGTTTTTCAACTTGTTTAAGTCGGGGTCCACGTTAATCAATTCATGGTTAGCTTAGCGATTAGCTTAGCTATGAGCATGCCTGCTCCTGGCTTGCTCTCTGTGTTTAGCCCCGTCCATCAGCGACAATTATACTTGATATTGATACTTAGAATACTAAGAGATGCAGTTTATTTGCAGTAATTAAGGTGATTTTTATCGTATCATTGGCGTTTTTGTGATCATGTAATTTTTCACGAATAATGGCCAATACTGTATGATTGATTGAAACTTTTATTAGTAGATTGCACAGTTCAGTACATATTCCGTACAATTGACCACTAAATGGTAACATCCAAATAAGTTTTTCAACTTGTTTAAGTCGGTGTCCACATTAATCAATTCATGGTACTAATATATACTATCAGCATAATACAGTCATCACACAAGTTAGTCATTATAGAGTGTATACATTAATTATTTACATTATTTACAATCTGGGGGTTCGGATGTGGAGTGGGTTGGGACGGGGTTGGGGGTTAGGTTGGGTTTCTATCAGCATACCTTAGTCATCAACAATTATATCATCTGAGAAATGGACATTGTAACGGTGTAGGTCTGACTTGTTAGGATATTTACAGCGAGCAGTGACCTTAGTGAGCTCAGAAAGCATCAGAAAACAAGTATATACATTTAATTATTTACATTTGATTATTTACAATCCAGGGAGGTGGGATGTGGTGGGGGGAGGGTGTTAGTCTAGGGTTGTATTCGCCTGGAGGTGTTCTTTTAGTGCGGTTTTGAAGGAGGATAGAGATGCACTTTCTTTTACACCTGTTAGGAGTGAATTCCCCATTGATGTGGCATAAAAGGAGAATGAGTTGAGACCTTTGTTAAATCGGAACCTGTGTTTGACGTGGTTTGTGGAGCTCCCCCTGGTGTTGTGGTTATGGCGGTCATTTACATTGTGGAAGTAGTTTGACATGTACTTCAGGATCAGGGAGGTGTAGCGAATTTTATAGACAAGGCTCAGTGCAAGTTGTTTTACTCTGTCCTCCACCCTGAGCCAGCCCACTTTGGAGAAGTGTGTAGGAGTGAGGTGTGATCTGGGGTGGAGGTCTACAAGTCACCTGACTAGCTTGTTCTGGGATGTTTGGAGTCTAGATTTGAGGGTTTTGGAGGTACTGGGGTACCAGGAGGTGCATGCGTAGTCGAAAAAGGGTTGACTGAAAGTTCCCGCTAGAATCCTCATGGTAGTTTTGTTGACCAGAGAGGAGATTCTGTCGAGAAATTTTGTTAGTTGGTTGACCTTTTTGATTACCTTGGTTGCCATTTTATCCAGGAAAGATTAGCCTCTAGAATGGAACCTAGGTAGGTGACCTCATCTTTCCTGGTGATAACAATGTCACCAGGAAATGTTAATAGTTAAGTCACTGACTTTCTTAATGTTGATTTGGGACCCAAATAGGATGGATTCTGTTTCACCTAAGTGTATGGATAGCTTGTTGTCAGCGAGCCAGGTGCAAATTCTACAGACTTCGGCACTGAGGATTTTTTACACCTGTGATTTTTCTTTGCCGGATACCAACAGGGCCGAGTCATCCGCAAACAGGAACAATTCACAGTCGCATGCTGATGACATGTCGGTGGCCCATTGATCTGCACATCCCAAGAAATAATACTTGCTTGTCATTTTTTTATTTGCTCTTAAGGGGCATGTCTTTTTTTGTATTGTTTTTGTTAATATTATAAAATTAAGAAAATAAGTACCATAGCACAGGTGTACTTTGAGGGCTAATATTATTTCAATGAGTTGTAAATACCTTTGGATTTTGTTTACTAATTGTGTACAATTGACTTTGTTTTGCCCAAACAATTGTATGAAATAAAAGAAAATTAAAAACTTGTTAAACTGTTGTGCTGATTCTGTTAATCTGTCAATAGCACTCACCATAAATACAATGAAAAATGTACAGTTAATACAGGTGATTTGTATCACTATCTGCTGATTTCACTAATGAATGATCGTAGTGGGCAGCATAAATGCCTGATCGAAGCATCCTTAGTTGAGTTCATTGTCAACTTTGAGTATTTATTGTAAATTCACCAACTTAAGTGTGCTCCACACCTTACAGGACCATTTTAGTTAAGTTGGTCATGCAGACTGTTTTCTTTTTACATCGCACAGCAACAAATAATAAAGGATGAACAAAAGAAGCCAAAATCCAATTATAAGACAGTCTTTTTTTTTTCATTTGTGCCTTGCAGCAAAAAGACGGGACCTTTGCTGCCGGTGGATACATGCCTCCTCTGCGCTTCAAAATGATCACCCTCAGTATCGTGTTCGGCACAATGCTGGGAGGCATTCTCATCCCCAATGGTACGTCTTCTGTGTGTTTGGGTGAAGGTTTCGAAAGGAGCACATGGTCCTTTGTACGGGAGGAGTCACTGCGTGGTACTTTTACAACTTGCGTGAATGTGACTTTATGAGTTTGCGACTGTCACATTGAAATGGAGTGCTTAAATCAGGGCTCTCACTTGTATCTTCTTTCAGATGGACAGACAGTGGGATTAAGTGAAAGGGTCATAGTCTCTTGGACTATGATTGGAACAAACACACACGCATAAAATGGATCCGCTAACCTGATAGGTTGCAGTCCAACACACACACAAATAGAAACACACACTCACACTGCTCGGTTCTTTGTATATCTAATCAGACTAATAGACTGTAGAGAAGGGAGGTAAGGACCCCTGGGAGAACAGACACTAAATCTGAGGGAGACAATATGGTGTCAATCTGCTGTATAAGCGATGGTTTTCCATGTCTGAAACCAGGCCAACTCAGCACACAGAGACGGGAGAGGGGGCTTTGCTGCCAGGAGCTGGGGGTGCCAGAGATGCGAGCCTAGAGTATTGCGCTGGGCGGCATCTGATTTTGAAAGGCAGTAACAATGCAGTCTGAATGGAACCAGCAATAAAGTTTGATGCAGCAAACCCACACATGAGGAAACAAAACCTCTCTGTCAGTGTGTATGTTTTTGCAATCTTAGAGGCAAATACAGTTTACAGTGGGGCAAAAAAGTATTTAGTCAGCCACCGATTGTGCAAGTTCTCCAACTTAAAATGATGACAGATGTCTGTAATTTTCATCATATGTACACTTCAACTGTGAGAGACAGAATGTGAAAGAAAAATCCAGGAATTCACATTGTAGGAATTTTAAAGAATTTATTTGTAAATTATGGTGGAAAATAAGTATTTGGTCACTTCAAACAAGGAAGATCTCTGCCTCTCACAAACCTGTAACTTCTTCTTTAAGAAGCTCTTCTGTCCTCCACTCATTACCTGTATTAACGGAACCTGTTTGAACTTGTTATCTGTATAAAAGACACCTGTCCACAGCCTCAAAAAGTCAGACTCCAAACTCCACCATGGCCAAGACCAAAGAGCTGTCGAAGGACACCAGGAAAATAATTGTAGACCTGCACCAGACTGGGAAGAGTGAATCTACAATAGGTAAGCAGCTTGGTGGGAAAAAATCAACTGTGGGAGCAATTATCAGAAAATGGAAGACATACAAGACCACTGATAATCTCCCTCGATCTGGGGCTCCACGCAAGATCTCATCCCGTGGGGTCAAAATGATCATGAGAACAGTGAGCAAAAATCCCAGAACCACACGGGGGGACCTGGTGAATGACCTGCAGAGAGCCGGGACCAAAGTAACAAAGGTTACAATCAGTAACACACTACGCCGACAGGGAATCAAATCATACAGTGCCAGACGTGTCCCCCTGCTTAAGCCAGTGCATGTCCAGGCCTGTCTGAAGTTTGCCAGAGAGCACATGGATGATACAGCAGAGGATTTGGAGAATGTCATGTGGTCAGAAGAAACCAAAATAGAACTTTTTGGTATAAACTCAACTTGTCGTGTTTGGAGGAAGAAGAATACTGAGTTGCATCCCAAGAACACCAAACCTACTGTGAAGCATGGGGGTGGAAACATTATGCTTTGGGGCTGTTTTTCTGCTAAGGGGACAGTACGACTGATCCATGTTAAGGAAAGAATGAATGGGGCCATGTATCGTGAGATTTTGAGCCAAAACCTCCTTCCATCAATAAGAGCTTTGAAGATGAAACGTGGCTGGGTCTTCCAGCATGACAATGATCCCAAACACACCGCCCAGGCAACGAAGGAGTGGCTCCGTAAGAAGCATTAGAAAGTCCTGGAGTGGCCTAGCCAGTCTCCATACCTCAACCCCATAGAAAATCTGTAGAGGGAGTTGAAAGTCCGTGTTGCTCGGCGACAGCCCCAAAACATCACTGCTCTTGAGAAGATCTGCATAGAGGAATGGGCCAAAATACCAGCTCCTGTGTGTGCAAACCTGGTAAACACCTATAGTAATTGTTTGACCTCTGTTATTGCCAACAAAGGTTATTTTACAAAGTATTGAGCTGAATTTTTGTTCTTGACCAAATACTCATGTGGGAGGCGGGGCGTGGTCACGCGCCGCCTGTGGACGGGGCATGCGCAGGTACCCGGCTAGAAGCAGATGACAGGTGAGTGGATACCTCAGCTGGAACGAGTTATCTAATCACCTGTCTCTTTATTAGCAGGGTTGGTGGCCGCATTAGGGGGTTAAAAAGCCAGATGAAGGAGCACGCCTGGGCTGAAAGAGCAAAGGAAGGCCACGAAAGACTGACAGAAAGAAAGACATTGTGATAGAATGAAAGAAGAAACATTGTGATAGAACAAAATAAGAAATAAAATACTTTGTGATAAAACAAAATAAAAGAACTGGCAAACTTGGCGACCCGCCTGCGTGTGATACATCGGTCCTGAAAGAACCCCACGGCACAAGACTGTTACATCTGGCGCCCAACAAAGCAAGGGTCGAGGAAGGATGACGGCCCCAACCCCCCTGGAGGCGCTGAGAAGAGTGTTAGCGGGTGGGAGATGTAAAAGTCTTGTGCCGTGGGGTTCTTTCAGGACAGATGTATCACACGCAGGCGGGTCGCCAAGTTTGCCAGTTCTTTTATTTTGTTTTATCACAATGTCTTTTCTTTCTTATTTCGTTCTATCACAATATTTTTTCTTTTGTTCTATGACAATGTTTTTCTTTCTGTCAGTCTTTCGTGGCCTTCCTTTGCTCTTTCAGCCTAGGCGTGCTCCTTCATCTGGCTTTTCAGCCCCCTCCTGCGGTCACCAACGCTGCTAACAAAGAGACAGGTGATTAGATAACTCGTTCCAGCTGAGGTATCCACTCACCTGTCATCTGCTTCCAGCCGGCTCCTGCACATGCCCCGTCCACAGGCGGCGCGTGACCACACCCCACCTCCCACAACTTATTTTCCACCATAATTTACAAATAAATTTTATAAAATTCCTACAATGTTTTTTCACATTCTCTCACAGTTGAAGTGTACCTATGATGAAAATTACAGACCTCTGTCATCATTTTAAGTGGGAGAACTTGCACAATCGGTGGCTGACTAAATACTTTTTTGCCCCACTGTACATTAAACCATTCACAACATCTTTTTGCATGACTAAATCTTAACCATATCCATCAACCTTTTTAGATGTATAGGACAAAGCAGACTTATCTACTGTCATGTCTTCTGTAGTGGAAACCATTTTGGGTCTGACTGGAGCCACCATGGGTAGCCTCATCTGCTTCATTTGCCCTGCTCTCATCTACAGAAAGATCCAGAAGAATGGCATCATAGCTCAGGTTTCAAGAATTTCCATTTCCACCTATGAACCTGTAAACCATAAATTACTTGACTATTTATTTATGATAACTTTATTGATTTTTGTGTACTTATTTAATAATTACTTACTTATTCGTGTCTATTTATGTATTAACTGATTTTATTTATTCATTGTTATGTTACATAATAAATAATAACAAATGTGTTATAATACGAAAAGGAAATAGGATTAAATAAGCTCTGCTTCTTCCTACTCCTTTTCGGGCATTCTGTAATGAGAAACTGTAAATATGTAAATAAAAAATTTGAAATTGTTTGTATCTTTGGAATAGAATAACATCTTAACCACCATAACCATAACCTATTTTCTTTCTTTGCCGATAACTTGTATTTCCTTTTGCTCAACTTATGTCTCCTTTTTCTCACTTAGCTGGTGCTTTGCGTGGGATTGGGTATCCTTCTCATCAGCACTTTCACCACCCTGACGATCTCAGCCCAGAACCCCAGCACTAAAGTCCAAGCTCCTCCACCCCCAGCACCTGACAAGAACAGTCTGCACCTACCAAACATTGTGGAGATACACGGTAAAGACACACACTATTGGCTGACAATGTTTAACGCCAAACCTTTATCTCTAGAAAAGCTTATCATCATCCATACTAAAGGCTCCACCAGCAAAGGCGACCCTGTTTCTTTTTATCTGTTGTGGACATTAGAGGACTAAAAGAGCAATGTCAGGACAATGAGCGCTAGCATAAAGCGTCTAAAAAGAAACAAAGCCAATCTTTTTCATTCTGTGTGCAACACTGACTGATAGAAAGACAGGCAGGGCAAGAAGATAACACTTTGATAATATCTTGAGAGCGTCTCCAAGAGCTTGACATTGATGGAGCAAGACTGATGCCCTTCAGACAGTTTTTCCCTCTACCCCCACCATAACATTGTATTCACCAACCTTTCTTTTATACCTCTCGTGGCAAAACAGCCTGCAAGCTGCATCTTTATAGAGGAAAGGAAGTAATATTAATTTGGTAGACAAAAAAATTGTGGAAAATAATAGTTTGGTTTTAGGGTGAAACTAATCCACAAAATAAATACATATGGTTTCACTTCCACAATTCACTCAATAGTTTTGCAAAGTTTTCTGACATCAGCTACACCCGGTCTGTGTCCTGGTATTCTACACTTGTTTACTGTTTGTCACCTTACTTTTCACTTTAGTGTCATTAGATCTTATCATGTTTTGTCCCTGAATTGTTACTGTGAGGGTAAAAAGAAATAAATGAAAATCAATGCCATTGTGTAACAATATGTAAAGGTTGTTACATTGCTTAGACAAGACTAGAGTTGCAAATTAGTACAGAAAATTACTTGTCCAGGGTGTACGCCACCTTCCGCCTGAATGCCGCTGAGATAGGTTCCAGGACTCTCCACGACCCCAAACAGGACAAGCGGTAGAAAAAGATGGATGGATGGATGGATGGATGGATGGATGGATGAAAATATGACTTGCAGCATAATTGTGGTTGCAACCATTGCATTTTAATATAAATTAAGTTGTGCGTGCTCTCCTCCCTAACATGTACTAGTTTATAGCGCAAAATAATAAATGTAAATTTTCCATTATATCTAGGATGTTTATCTTTCTTTTACCCAAAACACACTAAAAACAGGATGTTAATTTGAAACAGGCAAGTCTGTTATTTTTTAAATGAATTTTAAAAAATGATTCACAAAAAATATGTGACACTTTACAACATTTTTTTTTAAACTTCTATACATCCTACTAGCAGCTATGTAGGCTAATACAAAGCACAAGCAGAGACATATAAAGCTGTGACTATGATATTTCTATTGCAGCACTTCCATGTTGTGGAGTTAATTGAAACAAATGAGCACCAGAGGTTGTCTACAGCCATAGTAGCTGTTTTTGCCAATGTTTTTGACTTGACGCTAAATAGAGTATTTTTATTTTCTAGTCCGCCTATTATAGGAGACTCTATAGTTAATTGAATATAGTAAAGGTGCTGACTAAAACCGATTCACATTTCAATCGTGATTCTTTTAATTAAAATGACCATTATATTTTTAGCCACATCCAGACTTACTCTTTGCATTGTATATGTCATACATTGGCAGCCAAGAGGAGCTTTTGTTACCTGCAACCTGTTTTGATAAGTTATAATTATAATTTATGCAGCAAACAACATATTCCGTGAATCGTTTTGAATCAAATCAGGACCCCAGGAATCGAAATCAAATTGTTAGTTGTAAGATTTACATATTTGGAATACAGGCCTTAATTTAAACAGTTAAGAGTTGTTTACATTACATCTCGTCACCCCTTGAATGTCAAATGTAAAATTTCATGATGTAGCTGCTATATTATGTCACATATTTTAATAGTATTGTGTAAAGGTCATTTTACACACTAATCAGCAGGAGTTGTCATGTTATATTTTGTGTGTGTCTACACATATGTAGACAATCCTCCAAACATGCTAATGGAAATAGACCAACCTGACCCCCAAGCCGCGGAGTTGATGCAACCTGACAATCGGGAGCAAGAGGAAGCCCCCCAGATTAAAGGACCAGTGGAACTGCCCGAGAGCAAGAAGGAGGAAGAAGTGCAGTTAGACCGCCCTAATGCTGGTAAGGAAACTGCCTCTGCCTATTTGAATGGTATGGAATCAGCCTTGTATGTTCACGCAGGAGTAGCTGTGCCAGAAGGAGAAGCCCACCGTCATGAGCCACCTATCCCGCATGACGAGGTCCAGATAGATACCAGAAAGAACAATGCAGAGTTAGAGGAGGAAAAGAAAAACATGGAGGTGAAAGAAAACATAAGAGATGTAGTGCAAGATGGAGGTCACCTCATTGATATAGGAGGCAAAAAGGAGGAGGGGGACAGTCAAGACATGCAGAAGCAAGCAATTGTGGTTGTGAAGAAAGAGGAAGAGGACCTGGGTGGAGGTGAAGTCCAGTCCAATGAGGTGCTTGAGAATGTGGCTGAAGAAGCAGGAAACAATCATCATATTCTCCCCGTGAAAGATGTGGAGCAGCTAGATTCTGTGAAAAACCCCATTGCTCCCCTCGCCAATCAGGCTGCAGTGGAGCGAGTAGAGAATGCGGACAAAACTGTTGAGGTTGCTGGGAAACGTGAGTGATTGATGTGTTGCATGTCTCAAAGGTGACTAGAGTAATGTGGACCTGTCTTCTTACCTCCATATTTGCTGTTGTTTCAGCACCTCCTGCTGGTGAAGAAGCTGTACCTGCAGACAGCAAAGATGCAGCAGATGACAAGATGGAGGGTGAGTGAAGACTTGGTAGTATGTTTTTTTTCTAATGAGTTATATCATCTGTGTTTTATATACAGTACAACCAGAAAGTATTCACACCGCCTCACTTTTTCCACATTTTGTTATGTTACAGCCTCTAATGGAATAAATCCAATTTTGTGTTTAACATTCTACAGACAATACCCCATAATGACAATGTGAAACATTTTTTATTTGATTTTGCAAATGTATTAAAAATTTTAATAAATTACATGTACATAAGTATTCACAGCCTTTCGCCACTATAGCATCAAGTCTTTTTGAATACGATGCCACCAGCTTGGCACAACTATGTCTGGGCAGTTTCATCCATTCCACTTTGCAGCACCTTTTACAGTCCATCAGGTTGGATGGGAAGTATTGGTTTTCATTCAGGATGTGTCTGTACATTGCTGCATTTATACTGGTCCAGTTAGGTAGGACCAAGAACCCAATGGTCACTCTGTCAGAGCTACAACATTCCTCTGTGGAGACACGAGAACCTTCCAGAAGGACAACCATCTCTGCAGCAATCCACCAATCATGCTTGTATGGTATAACGGCCAGACTGAAGCCATTCCTTAGTGAAATGTTTTCCAAAATGCCCTTGAAAGACTTTTGAGCCATGAGAAACAAAATTATCTGCTCTGATGAGACGAAGATTGAATGAAGTCTTGGGCGTGAATGTCAGGCATCATATTCTAGGAAACCAGACAGCGCTCATAACCAGGCCAATACTTTCCCTGCAGTGAAGCATGGTGGTGGCAGCATCATGCTGTGGGGATATTTTTCAGCAGCAGGAACTGGGAGACTTGTCAGGATAGAGGGTCGAGACATCCTTAATGAAAACCAACACTTCCCATCCAACATGAGGGAGCTTAAGAGGTGCTGCAGAGAGGAGTAGGTGAAACTGCCCAAAGATAGGTGTGCCAAGTTTTTAGAATCGTATTCAAAAAGGCTTGAGGCTCTAATTGCTTCCAAAGGCACATCAACCTTGAGCAAAGGCTGTGAATACTTACATAGATGTGTTTTTTTAATTTGTTTAAAATGTGCAAAATTAAAACATTTTTTCATATTTTCATTATGGGATAATGTGTGTAGAATTTGGAGCACAAAACTATTATTTCATTATTATTTATTATTGTAATTGTATTTAAATTATTAAATTCAGGAATAAACCTGTAACATAACAAACTGTGGAAAATTTGAAGCGCTGTGAATACTTGCCGTATGCACTGTATCAGGGGTCTCCAACGGGTCGCTGGCCAAAGGGTCAAAGACTATTTACTTCAACTCCTACTATTTTATTGTTTTTTCCAACATTTTATTTTATGACAAACAACAACAAAATAGCATAAAAATAATGACTGCTATGTTTGAGAGGAGTATTTTAAATGTTGACGTACATCCAAATAAAACACAAATATCTCGGTACTGTCTTTTTGCCAAAGTAGCTCTCATAGTGATGACAGTTAGAGACCCCTGTCATATGTAATTGTGATTAAGCATGACTGGCCACAACTTTAGGTACATCCTTGAAGTCATCACAGAATGCAGATGTGCCCAGTGTTTGAATGTTAGGGTATGAATTAAAACCAGGCCTTTTTATTATGTTAAAACATGCATTTGAAGGGAAGTTGCAGCCAAGCAACTCATAAGCATCATCAATGACAATATCTAGTGCAATCAAGAATGACCTTGCTTTTTTTAACATCACAATGCTTGTTTTTATCATCGCTTTAAATCCTTTCTTGCTTGTGCTTTTTTAAGGACAGTAATTGTTTGCATTGAAGGAGAGCCTCTTTTTCTGACTTTCCCAAGTGGCTGAATACACGCTTGTTTTTTTGTTTTTGTTCTGTTGGCCCTTTCCTATTCTTTTGTGGGCTTCATGTGCTATCGCTTCTCCTACTACATTCTTACCTCTTTTCTCTTCTGTTCTCTGCCGGATTGCAGTGATAAAAAAGCTGGTCGCAGGTATGACGTCCCTCTCGTTCCTTACTAAAATGTCTCTAACTCACAATAATTTGTTTGTTAATGGATATATTAATTGTTTTAATATAGTACTTGTGTAACTTTGTGTCACTTGTCTTAACATAGTTCTTATAACTAGCTTAGAGCCATGTCCTTGCATTTATTTGTGTTAGGTATCACATAATTAGACTTACTGTATACTTCTGTCTTTACAAATATGATAATATATTGTTCTCCTTCCATGTTCTGTAAAATCTAACTACCTGTCTTGTTCGATTAATACCACTCAAAAGTAAGAATTTTGTTATGACATAATGTTTACAGCAATATTTAATTAAAGTTCCATTTCATCTGTCATTTCTACAGTTTCCTTATCTGTCCAATGAATGTTTTGCACTGTCCTTGTCCTTTGCTGTAGAGGGCCAGCTGGATCACGCAGTCCTTCTGCAGGTTATCAAAGAGCAACAGGAGCAACAGAAGAGACTTCTTGACCAGCAGGAGAAGCTTCTGGCAGTCATAGAAGAGCAGCACAAAGAAATCCACCAAAAACAACCAGGTGGTATGTATGCTACTTTGCACAATTTGATTCACAATAGGAGATCGTAGGTATGCACCAAAGTATTGGGACACCTACTGTATGTCACAAATGGGAGCACACTCATATTTCAGCACCATGTCTTCCAATACCACATAAAATTGATAAAACCAAAGAGTAGTCGGTGCACCACTTAGGATGCAGTATAGATTTACTATCCACTGAAACTGACTGAGCACATAGCTATTGTTTTGTAAACAACACAAATGAGTACACTTTTAGTACACAATATTTTGTGTAAGCACCTTCGTTATCTAGCACTGCCTTGATCCTCTTGGACATAGAATTGACTAAAGCGACACACGTTATTACAGGAATCCTCATCCACTTCTCCTAAATGCAAAGCTGTCAAAACTTCACAGTACATGTTGAAAACTTGGAATTATTTTTTTCCCCAATGAACTGAGGCTCCCCAGGACTCATGCAGCCTCAGACCATGACACCCACACCACCACCACTTAATCTTTTTAATGGATAGTAAAACTATACTGCTGAGATGGACACTGACTACTTTAAAGGGGAACTGCACTTTTTTTGGAATTTTGCCTATCGTTCACAATGATTACATCACGACGGAAGGATTTAGAAAAAAAATAGCATTCTAAGTTGTAACTAAAGGTAAATAAAAAATGTGAGCTCCTCTATTTCCCCCATAAAATCCAATAAATAACAAATCAAAAACTGCCAACAATACTCCATTTACATTTTGTCAGTATTAGTGATGTTGTTATTATAAGCTTTAACGCAGACAAACTATAGCGGCGGCGTTGACACTTTCCTGTGTCCTTTTGTTTACATCGAGTGTTCTGCTGCTTCCTTGCTCCCTCTAAATTCATTTTAGATCATAAATCATGCATTTAACTAACAACCATTTAGGACCCGAAACTGGCGAAGATGACACGAAAAGACACACGTTTCTCCCTTGCCCCCCACCCTGTTTATTTGTGAGGATTATGAGACATTTTTCATTTAAATGGGAATTCATGAACATCCCAGCAGTCGGCATCCTAATGACATCGGTGATGAAAAAGGAAAAAAGCAAACGTTGTGATGCGTTTTTTAAAGTAATGCTTAAAATGATCTAAATAGGTAAATGTTATTAAAAATGTGCCCGTTACTACATTACATATACACTTACTTCATGTATATAAAACCTCAGTGTACGTGTTTGGATGTTTATGTAAGGGCTTTGTTGGTGGAATTGCACGGCTCCCATAGGCTCCATTGTAAGCAAACTTTTGATCAAATGGTTTTAATATTTAGAATGCAAAAAAAATAACGTCCGTCGTCATGTCTTTCATAATGATTGTGAACAATAAGCAACATAAAAAAAATGTAGTTCTCCTTTGAAGTATATTCAAGTTTCATTCTTATGGTGTTATCAATGGAGATAACACCATAATAAAAATGGTTGCTGAAATGTGAGGAGTCATTTTTGTGTGATTGTACTATGGCAGTAATTCTTAAACTTTTTTCACCAAGTACCACCTCAAACACTTGGCTCTCCAAATACCACCATAATGACTAACATTACAGTAGCATATATAGCCTAAGTAATCCTTAAAAACAAGGCAGATGTTTTATTTGAACAAACATTTAATATTTGTGGCCACTGTAACATTACACACCGTTTGAACAGTAACACTGTGTTTAAATATAGGAAAATAAAACACTGTACTTTATTCAAGTGATTCTTTGTGTACCGCAGTTTGAGAATAAATATCAGAGGAATTAAAAATGAAAGACGACAAACAGTTCCCTTAAAGTCGGGAGCATGGAATTGTCCATGTCTTGTTGAAGAAAGAATATAAATTAAAGAATTAAGGGCAGACTTATACTACACAATTTAAGCCTTGCTGCAGTACTACCGACATCTCAAATCCAGTTTGACTAATGCTCAGATCTCTACTTAAGCACACACATTGTTAATGCACAAGCACCTGCACTTAATACAGACATGCTTATCGCCATTTATTATTGATAAAAACCACTGTGCATAATAGAAATAAACAGGAGTAGTAATAGGCCACAGTTAACAATAGAGATGTAACGATTACATATTTTGACTGTCCGATCACCGTCTGAGTAATAATCATATGTCGATTATTTTACATTGATTATTTTTACAACAAAATAATTCAAGAAATCACATTGCTTAGAGATTTGGCGGTGGTATTTATTACTGTCGGACTGACCGTAAGCAAACACCAGTAAAAAAATATTCAATACAAACAAAAAGTACAATAAATATATTTATTGATTAATAATTGTAAAGTAATTAAATTAAAATAGGAATTATAAACTCAAATGTTATTGCCATCAACTGTCATTTGTGAATATTGATTGTTTTCATAATCAATGTGTTAACTAAAATGCACATAATTAGAGCCCATGGTATAGTATTTTACAAGCTCCTGATATGTTAGTGTTTAAAACTTGCTTTATTAACTTAAAATGCCTATAGTTTATTTAACACAGACAGGAAGAAGCCATCTCTAATGTTGAATGGTCGCTAAATGACAGAAGTACCTTTTGCTACTTGTTTACACTATATTGACTCAATGCTAAGCTACTGATTGCATGTGACACCGTTATATTCAACTCCATACCAACTCAGTTCTTCTTTAAATAACTCTCTACTAACATATTCAGTTAGTACAGTATGTACTACCTTTACTTTCACGTGTAAAGCTGCACCATATTGAATGTATTGAACCGTTTTAGTTAACCTTCTTTTGGCAGGTTTGGTTTTGTAAATGGGTGTGGTTTTGTAAATGGGTGTGTCGTCTTCTTCAATGACTCTTTGGTTGTTTTTGAGAAACCCAAAGTGTCCCCTTGCTGCCGATTTCAACCTTTTTGAAGGGCGGAAACTATTAATTGCTTTGCCTGCTGCCATTTTTAAGCTAACGTAGAATACTAAAGTGTCTTGTCAAAAGGTGTGTATTAGCACATGCACCGCTGGTGCAACTTTGTTTTCGTTTCGTGCAGGTTGTGCCGAAGATAACGTGCCAGCATTATGTTTGTTTACAGCGAGTGAGAAAGACTGAAACACTTGGTGTCGTTGAATTTTTTAAAATAAACAACCGTGACATTTTTAATCAAGGTTAAAAGTTAAACTGGTCAATTGTTGCAACCCTTGTTAACAGGTGTCCCGGTACTTTTATCCATAATTTGTACTTAAGATTCTAAACTTGTGCAACAAGACATTTATTCAACAAATGCTCTTAAAGGTGAACCGGAGAAAGGCCTCCAGGAACACGAGGAGGAGGCAGAAGGAGGAGCGGTAAAGCCCAGAGAGTCGGAGCTGGCCGCAAACCTCAAGGATGCAGCAGGAGCTGAGGCTCAGCAAGCTGTTGTCGCCGACCCTCATCTTGTGGTCCAGAATGCAGGTCAGGCTGAGAACAAGGGAGCAGAGGTAGCAATATTAAATGTTCCAGCAGCTTACAAAGAAAACAACCCAGATGCACCCCAAGCTGAGTCCCATCAGCAGAGTGAGCTTGGGGCGAGAGGAGTGCCCTTAATGAGGAACATGCCTGAGGGCCATCAGCCTGTAGACCAAAATGAAAAAGTAGCCCATCTTAAAGATGAGGAGCACAAGATGGATGAGGAAAAAGGGAACATGAAACTAAGAGAGAAGGACAATGAGGTCCGGGTTAGAATGGAACAAGAACAACTTGATAGGGAGCTGAAGGTAAAGTTGGCCAGAGAACAGGAGTTGGAAAACAAGAAAGAAGAAAGATTAGAAAAAGAACACCAGGAGAGAGAAGCACAGAAAAAGTTGGCCGCAGAGCAAGAGAGACTTGAGAGAGAAAAGATAAAGAATGAGGTACAGGCCCGGGTGGAAAAGGAACGACAGGAAAGGGAGAAGAGAGAAAAAATGGAGGAAGAGAAGGCACTAAAAGAGGTATTAGCACAGGAAAAAGCTGCCAATGAGAGACGCCAGCAGGAGATTAAGAAAGCAGACAATGAAATAGTTGAGAGGGAAAAAAAGAAGGCGCAGGAGAGGTTAGCCCTACTGGAGCGAGACCTGGAAGTCCAAAACGCTGCACAGGAGGCTCAGAGAGAAGACAGCGAAGCTTTGAAGAAAGGAGGACGAGACCTCAAAGAGAACGTTGCTGCTCAGGCGGACCCCAGAGAGGGTGCCGAAGAAGGGGCCGTCAAAGCCCAGGCTCACCCTAAGGGCTCCCACGAGAGAGCGAGGGACGAGGGAGAGATGGATTTAAAGCGGAGGCGCAGGGCCGTGGAGGGTCTGAAGATGCCCGAGGTGCCCAGGGCAGTGCAAGGGCTGGAGCCCCTGCTGGACTTAGGGGGCAGCGACCTGCATGTAGCCCTGGAGGAGAAGCTGCTCGCTGGGGCCATGATGCACTCACGGCAGATTAAGCAGACCGCTGAGGATAAGGAGATGAAATAACACATATTCTCTTTTACACTTCTACCTGTACACCCTCCAAATAAATCGTGGAGACTTTGTTGCCTTATCTTCGCTACTGCCTTCACATTTGTTACAAAGAAATCCCAATACTATTGTTGGACAATGGTTAAATCAAGATTTTGAAATATTGACCAAAATGCTTTTGAAAAAAACAGAGTTTGTACATATTAACTTATTTTTGTCATGTGTTGGACAATTGAAGAGATTATTAGATTGTTAAAATGTACATAAATAAATGCAGATACATTCTATTAAGTGTGAATACCTAATGAATATCATGAGTCACTTAAACGTCTTCACCTTTTTTTTTAATTTACTTTCTGCATTGTGTCCTCTGCTCACTTGTTTTTCCTCCATTAAGGTAAGGTGTAAGGTGTACTGTAAATGTGGAATAATGCTCCTTACACGGGTTTTGTTGGTTTTTTTGTCTTTATGTGTCTCAATTCAACATAATGCTGGAGCTTTCAGGTAATATCGCACATTGCAGCATTTTTTTTTCTTGCTGTGGAATTGTAATACTTAGATATAAACAAAGTCTGTGTAATCAGAATGTGATGCAGATCATTTTGTCAGCACATGCTTTGTCTTTGTACAGATGTATTTTCTTACTACGTTTCTATTGACATTGTTTTCTATGTGCAATTTCATGTTAATAAAGGCTACATGTAAAGTTCATTCACAGTCAAAGTTGTGATCTTGCAGCATTGTTCATTTAACATCTTGACTTCCCATGTTTGTTTGTTTCTCCCCATTCATTTCACAGTTTTCTTGGCCTGTAACAAAACAAAGCGTCATAATTTTTTCCACCCAGCAATAACAATATGCATTTGGCACATACCGCATTTGCAAAGCATGTTCTCAATGCTGCAAATTCTTTAGCACAAAGATCCTTCCTCAGTTCTTGTTTGCTTGTTGTAGTAGCTGCCACACATTTGCCATAAGCAGTTGCCTAAGGTACAAATGCATGGTACCACAAATGTATTAGTGAAATCCAGCGGTGGGCCGTCAGGGCCAGCAAGGCCTTCTCTGCTGGCTTAATATAACCAGAAATCATGATCATAAGATAAAAGTCAGTTTTTTTTTATTTTCCCAAAATATCTAAAATTATTCTCTTCATGTCATATTATGCTCCTTCCAGTGCTGTTGTTTTTAGGTTAGAGTTTGTATCCAATCAGAATTAGCTTATGTTGCCATGCTGTACGAAATCTGCCTTCAGAGTCAACAATGCACTGTATGCACTTTAAGTGAACGGGCACATACAGTTGATAGATAATTGCGATAGCCAATCAAATCACAAGTTGTTGTCAGTAAGGCCTTCTAGCTGGCCTAAGGTTGAAAATGTCATTTACAT
Organism: Nerophis ophidion; assembly: GCF_033978795.1. Taxonomy (NCBI): domain Eukaryota; kingdom Metazoa; phylum Chordata; class Actinopteri; order Syngnathiformes; family Syngnathidae; genus Nerophis; species Nerophis ophidion. Next base: position 59,074,294 of record NC_084618.1, read on the forward strand.
GTCCTCACTGGGACCTTTAGGGAATGAATTTGAGAACACAGAGTTGAGAGACAGTTGCGATAGCCAATCAGATCACAAGTTGTTGACAGTAGCCTATCTAGGTAGCCTGATGTTAACGAGACTGTGACTGGATACTCACTTGTCATTCCAAAGTAAGTATCCATTCACAAGTTGCAATTTAGCAGGAAGTGGGAAGTGTTGACCCACACAGAAGGAGAACAAAAAGTTGATTAGGTGGCAGATATATATTTGCAAGGCCATTTTCAAGGAGGATATTTAAAGAGAAACGACATCTTGTGAGACGATGTCGGCGATGAAATGGGGAAATGCCAGCCATTTCCACTCGAATCAACCGACTGCCAGGGGCAATACGGCGTCGAATGGGTGCTACGAATTGTGAGTTCAAATATTTAATTTCTATATATTTTCATGTTTGATGTTTTTTTGCAATTTTAATTTTGACACTACCACCTAAGATGTTCTAATTGTTGATGCGGGTTTATTGACCTTTGAATGCGCCAGAAAATAACCCTTTTTGTGCACTGTTGAGGTGATTCAATGCGCAGTAGTGCGTAGATGTGTTTCTGTATGTGGTTTTTTGATTGATTGATTGATCGAGTAAAACTTTTATTAGTAGACTGCACAGTTCAGTACATATTCCGTACAATTGACCACTAAATGGTAACACCCGAATAAGTTCTTCAACTTGTTTAAGTCGGGGTCCATGTTAATCAATTCATGGTAACATTTTGAGAGGTAATCGTTGAATTCGGGCATCACTGAAGGCCTAGGTGGGAAATGCAGGCCCGCCACTGGTGGAATCTAAACATTCTAAATATATCATGCAGTTCTATGCCACTGTCAGCACAATAATAAAAATGCAGTAAACCGACTACCTCTTTTGACAGTGTCAACTATTTACCTTATTATAAGAAGATTGTGAGTGTGAATGTTGTCTATCTGTGTTGGCCCTGCGATGAGGGAGCGACTTGTCCAGGGTGTACGCCGCCTTCCGCCCGATTGTAGCTGAGATAGTCACCAGCGACCCCAAAGGGAATAAGCGGTAGAAAATGGATGGATGTTTTAATATGGATCTAGATTTGATTGCGTTGCATTTGACTGTGTTTCTCCAATACTATGTCCAAGTAAGCAGAATATTCATCCATCCATCCATCCAATTTCTACCGCTTATTCCCTTTTGGGTCACGGGAGGCGCTGGTGCCTATCTCAGCTACAATCGGGCGGAAGGCGGGGTACATCCTGGACAAGTCGCCACCCCATCGCAGGGCCAACACAGATAGAAATACAACATTCACACACTAGGGAGCAGAACATTCATGACCTATAAAATTGATTTAACTGATTATGACAATCACTAGATTTTTCCATGCTTACCTCTTCCGAACATTGTGCAAACACTTCGGGAAAACGTCTTAATTTCTCCCGGGTGCGATTCCAAACATTTGACCCAGACATGATCCTGGCAAAAAATTCAACTAAATGCAGCTCCTCGATGTTTTAATGTGTCAGGAACCTTTCTGAAAATGTGGAAAAGTGAATAAATCAGGAGTTAGAAAGACAACATTTTGTGCTCTATGGTCAGCGCCATTGTGTTACGCTACACAATATGGAGCAACATGATTCGCTGGTAGACTTGCCAGTCAAGTGACGACACAACGTTTACGTTGAGTGATTGGTTGTTTTACCTGTGTTGAAAAGCCAATGGAATTGTTTGTCATTGGTCACTCCGCGGGTTGTGATTGGCTATCTGTCACATCAAGCCCCGCCGTCCGACTCCACTGAAAGATGAGGAACAGGCAGCTCGGATTGCTAGATCATGGCTACATTTATGGAGCGGTTTGCTTTCCTCCAAAAAGTAAGTTGTAGTTATACTGGTTATTAGTTATTTAATAACTCATGAGCTAAATGACTCCTATGGCTTAATGCTTCTTATTGAAGCTGAGTTGATAGCAACATAGCACGCTAGCTGACACTGTCAGAATGCTTAAAATTGGAAAAAAATGTCTTACTGTCTTAGTTAATATTACCCTTGTTCGTGTCAAAGTGTCAGACCAAACTAAAAACGCTGTTATGATAAATGTATTAATGAGGAATGACCTCGACCATGTTTAGTTGAGACTGTGTGTATATAGCGACTTGTCCAGGGTGTACGCCGCCTTCCGCCCGATTGTAGCTGAGATAGGCACCAGCGACCCCAAAGGGAATAAGCGGTAGAAAAACGGATGGATGGATATTTGTGACAGATCTTGTCTCTTCCTAATTTAAAGCTCCCGACTCTGATGAAGGCTACAGCAGATGATGAGAGCCCCTGCCCTGGGTACCTTTTCCAAGAGATTGGAAGTATCCTTTGGCATTTGGTTGGACACTGCAAATACAGTACTGGAAATGTGCTCCACTGCACCTTTTTCTTAACACTTTGGTAGAAATCTCCCATGAGTCTTCAGCTAGTGATCAGTGCTTGCTGGAGTACCTTCTGGAGAGGCTGCAAGTCGAGTCCTGCCATGTCAAACTCAAAGTGAGTCAGCGCTTAAAGGCCTACTGAAACCCACCACGCAGTCTGATAGTTTATATATCAATGATACAGCCTTTTTAGTTTACTGAATTGCCATTTTAAATTTCTCGGGACTTTTTTTCTTGAAAACGTTGTGTAATGATGACGTGTACGCGTGACGTCACGGGTTTTTAGGAAGTATGAGTGCTGCGCACACACACAGCTAAAAGTCGTCTGCTTTACCGGCATAATTATACAGTATTTTGAGATCTGTGTTGCTGAATCTTTTGCAATTTGTTCAATTAATATTGGAAAAGTCACAGTAGAAAGATGGAGTTGGGAAGCTTTAGGCTTTAGCCACACAAACACACGGTGATTCCTTGTTTAAAATTCCCGGAGCTGAAACTTTACTATGGATCAGAGCGCGGTCAAGCGAACATGGATCCCGTCCGAATGTCAACCAGCAGGTTACGGTGAGAAAATTGTGGTTAAAAAGTCTCCACTTACCGGATATTAGCTGAGCTTGTGCCGTCCGTACAGCTGCCGTCCACTCCCCTGAGACATTTGCGTCAACACACCCGTGGGCATACACTTCCGACTATCAGGTACTGTTAAACTCAATAAAACACTAGCAACACAATAGAAAGATAAGGGATTTCCCAGAATCATCCTAGTAAATGTCTCTAAAAACATCAGAATCCGTCTCAATGCAATCGCGTTTTTTTTTTGTTACTTTGGTTTTTTATTTTTTTATTATTTTCTAGTCCGTCGCTATCAATATCATCAAACACAAATCTTTCATCCTCGCTCAAATTAATGGGGAAATTGTCGTTTTCTCGGTCCGAATAGCACTTTTTGTGGAGGCTCCCATTAAAAACAATGTGAATATGTGAGGAGCCATCAACATGTAACGTCATCGTCTGCAACTTCCGGTAGAGGCAAGGCTTTTCTCCAGTTGCAAACTTTATCGTGGATGTTCTCTACTAAATCCTTTCAGCAAAAATATGGCAATATCGCGAAATGATCAAGTATGACACATAGAATGGACCTGCTATCCCCGTTTAAATAAGAAAATCTCATTTCAGTAGGCCTATAAGTTGTCCACCATGTATTCTAATAGATTCGATCATAGTTTTTTGTGTTTCAGGTGCTCAAGATCTTCGTACATCTGTGCGGCCATGGCTCAAAACATTTCCTCACTGAACTCAGGAGGAACTCCACCTTCATTCAGCAAGCATCAGGTAGGACATGAATTTGTTCTCCTCCCATTTTGTCATCTGCTCCTGATCATTCACAGTTTGTCTTGGGTTAAAGTTTACAGTGGCCCTCCCGATCCTATCCATGGCCTGGCTTTGTATCAGAAAGTGAGAAAGACAGCACAGGCAAGAAAACGGTTAATAATACCAAGATGTTAAACAGGCAAAGTAGACAAAATAAAAACATTTTCTTGTGTGTAGGAAGTTGCACGGCTGCTTTTCACAGATACAATTTCCATCAAAAGTGGAGTCTTCCCGCTCAACATATCAACTCCCACAATGGGTGAGCAATAGAAAATAATTGTATTATAGTCACAGTGAATTATGATGCATATTGTCATGTACAATTACTAACATAATGGAAATTACACAGGAAAAGGGCAAAAGGCTGATAACTTTGCCTCATTGAAAATGTGTCTATTGTAAACAACAGTACAGCTAGTGAAACACACATGAGTTTCACACCAACAACTGATTGGGTGCTACCAGTATTTTAAAGTGCATGCAGAGGTACTGTGGAAACAGCTGCAGGATGCTGGTCAATAACTTGTGTGAATTTGCCTCCCCAAACATGTCCCAATGCTTTGTGCTGCAAACATGTTTGTTTGTGCCTTTTAAGTTATTCTTGTCCATAACACCCAAACATTTTCCATTCGTTTGTGTTTTGTATGGGATAGTTTGTGCTGCATTTTTTTTTCTAACTATTATTGATTGATTGATTGAGAAGTTTATTGACATCTTAAATATTTTAATCCATTTAATGCTTTAAAAAGGAAAGTGGATGGCACAAAAAGCCATTTTGGTCCATTAAATATTCATCACATTTGATACATTCAGTAACAAAAGATATATAACTTGTAACATGTATATAAAACATTACGGTAAAAAAAATTGATAAATTATCGACATATGTACAGTATACATGTCAGGTGATTTGAAAAACGATATATACAAAAAAAAGTATGAAAGTTTATAAGGTATATACACTATGTACATGACACTATGTACATGACTTTGCACAAGTTGACTCCAAGAGTGTGCAAAACAGATTGAGAAAATATATACTATATACATACTACAACCACATATAAACCGGTTTGATGCTTCGAGGAGTTGCTTGGTATCAATTTTGGTTCAGATCATGTATTTGTTTTTAAGTTATTAACGTTTCAATATTCATAACCAGCCCACACCTTGTCAAATTCTTCCCACACCAATCCCAATTGTTTGTGCTTGTTTGTGCTACAACATCTCAGTTTGTGTCATTGCAGAAGTTATTAATGTTTTTTTTTGGTATTAATATGTATTTAACTTGTCATTAATCTAACTATGTTGACTCTCTCCCCAAACTATGTTTTGTATGTGCTTGTTTGTCCTGCAAAAATGTTTGGTCGAACTATTCGAGTTTTCAAGTTATTAACATGGTGTGATTCCTAACCAGATCCATAAAACGTTAAGAACCTAAAAACTATAATAGTTGGACTAAAATCTTTGCAGCACAAACGCATGGGAAAGTTTGGAGAGTTTTTTACATAGTTGGCGGGTTCAAGTTATGATTAACTTGTTAATTACACGTTAATAATATAAAACCTCTGAACGTTAACTTAAAACATTTTGCAGCACAAACAACAGGGATTGGTATAGGGAGGTTTTGACAAGGTGGGGGGTCTGGTTATGAATATTGAAACGTAAATAACTTAAACACTATAATTAAGTTGCAGTTAGATCAAAACTCTTTGCAGCACAAACGAATGGAACAAGTGTGGGTGATTTGGACAGCCATGATACTTTGAAAACTGCCATTTTGTGGAGTGAATACAACTACGAAAAAAATATAGCAGCTTCATATCCATGTGCATCATTGTCGCTCTCATTCCAGGTATGGGATCGGCGGCCACACACAGGTCAGCAATGCAGGGCTTTGGTTACAATCCAGGTAAGAAAGGAACATGAGTGTCACATTCTGTACACATATTCTCTTTTCTTTGTTTTTATCATGGTGTCAATTTCTTTCTTTTATTTTTAGCAGGTGCTGACTCCCTTCTGAATAAGATCCAAAAGGCTGCAGAGGTGGTGGCCAGTGCTGTCCTACCACCTATAGAACACCAGGGCATCCGGCTTCATGACAACCACTACCGGGCTGTTGTGGCACCCTCAGCGCCAATAGAAGTAGCTGTGCCGGCATGTGCCTACAGTCTGTCTGCTTGCAAACCAAAAGGTCTGACATTGCTGGTGTGATGAGAACATGTCGCTAGGTAGATTAAATTTTACTCCCTATGTGTGTTTACTACAGGGGGGACAAAGCGATGTCCAGGCCAGGTGGGAGGCGGATGGGAAGAAATTGACAGTGGCAACACGTCCTCTCACCACTCATCCCAGGACATTTCAACCTGTACCCGAGCCTCCGGGGGCAGTAAATCAGCGTGCACCGATAGCCAATCAGGAGCCAGTAGAGAAAGCAGTGGGGACTTATCAGAACGGTGAGTTTATTTCGAAATGTAGTAACATCTAAGATCTCTTTTGTGCATATCTGGTTATAAAGGGTGGAAGCCTTGCAGCTGGGGGACTGTGGCCAGGAGATGGCGCTCATTAGGAAGCTGACTGAAGGATCCAGAGTGTTTCTATCCACTGAGGAGAGCCAGCACTTTGTCAAAAAGTCAGTGCAAATATATATTATATTCAACTTAAAGTGGAACCTCTAACCTCGCCATGCAGTTTGTAATTCAGTGTGATCTTAATTTTCTGAACAAACTTGTCCCCAAAGTCGCATAAATCTTCAAATTAAAAGTTGGCATGTTTAAAAGTTTGGTAAGTATTTTTATTTTTTTTACAAGTGTAAGATATTAGAGCAAAAAAAAAAAAAAAAAAAAGCGAGGCGTGCTTGCACCTTTGTAATTATTTTAGATAATAACCTAATGGCTGCTGTCTAGCGTTAAAAAAAATTATAGTGATTAATTACACACGCACGGGCGATTCAAACAACATTCTTCTCCATGCAAGCGTGCTCTGATTTTAAATATAATCGACATATCAGTGTATTATATCACTATATTGATGCACAGATGTGTTATAATAGTATAAAGTCAGTTTGAAGTGGGTCAAAGCACACCTGGAAGTGATGCTATTTCTCCATAGCTCATGAAGTAAATAGATGTGCGTTTGCAAAAAAATAAAAAATATTGTCTATGCTAAAAACAAGACAACATTCAAACTTATACAAAACATAAACAAACATTTAATGTGTCTTAAAGTTTAGTATTAATATTTTACACTATTTGTTAGATATAATTCGCGCTAAACCCACTTTAAAGCCACAAGCATCAGTTTTGTGACAGAGTGAGACCTCCTTTTTTTGCCTTGGTTACATATTTTCTCTGTGCCACATTGTTGTCTCAGTCAAGCACAAAAAGAGGGCGAGGAAACTGGCAGGCATACAGAGATTGTAACATTAGAGATTAAACAGAGTATCGCAGTTAATAGACATAATGCACTAAATATGTAATTGATTAATCGTGAGTAACGCAAAGATTTAATGCCTCACCTTGTTGTCATATCAACAGCTGTTTACTTATTTTTACACCAGTATGACGTAAGGAATGGTGAAATACTGTTTGGAACATTGTCTGTACAGTCAGTACAGTAAAGACTATTAGCTACGGAAATGTTATTTTATATTTTTTAATTCCAACATATTAGACCAGCGCTTTTGAACTGCTTGTGTTTGATATTAGAGGTTCCACTCTGGTTTAAGCTCTATGAGTTATTTATTTGCATTTCTGTCTTTGGTTTAACTGTCAGGTGCTCCACTCTTAACTGTGAGGTTGTGGTGGAGTTGCTCTCAAGCCAGCTGCAAGATTCCACAAACACGGTTAAGATGGTAAGGACCATTGTCTTGCCAAGTACCTCGCTGTTCGCACACTCCACTTTTTGTGATATTTAGTTTTTGATGTACCTTTTTAGTTGTTGTATATTGTCTTGGTTAACGTCATATATTGCACATAAGAAACTAGTCAGTTTGCCCGCTTACAATTGGGAATCAAATGCCCAAACAAAAAATCCCGCGCTTTGGAGACTCCTTCTCAGTGCTTTTTTCAATGAGTACAGCTGCAAAATAAGTCACCAGGGGGCCACATTGATAGAGAAAGTAAGCAACATTTTTTTAATTCAAGAAAGACCTGTAAGTACAAAGGTGGTGTCTGCATTTTCTTTCCTTCCTCTTTCTGCTCATTGCCGTCTTTGCCCAATAATTGTCATATCAATATAAGTAGTAGTCTTTTTAAATGTTCATTTATCCTTTTGAAAAACATTTTTTTAATAATAAATCCAACAAAATAATACAAAATAATACCCCAATAATACAATTCCAAAACCAAACCTGGCCCAGCAACATTCAGAATAGCAATCAACAGAGCAATTGAGGACACACAAACATGACACAAAACCATCCAAAAGTAGTCCAAAAAATAAATAAATCAACAACAGTATCAAAATTAATCCGTATTTTAAATTATCACCACAGCCATTTATAAAAAATAAAATAAAAACATTTTAAAAAAATGAACAATATTGTCACGGTGACTTACACTTGCATCGCATCTCATAAGTTTGACATCATATTGTGTCCAATATTTTCCACAAAGATACAATAAGTCCTATTTTAGGTTTGTTTAATAGTTAAAACTAATTTAAATAATGGATCCCATATTCCAATACATGACTCATTATTATCTAAACTAAATGTAGTTTTTCTACTGATATCATCTCCATAGCTTGTGTATACCAGTCAGTATGAGTTGGACTATCAACATCTTCCATTTTTTTACTTTTACCGTTTTTATTATGATGCATATTGAAAGAAATGCATTTTTACTGTTTAATGACATGTGACTAAATTGATGCAAATCACCAAGAATACAAGTGTGCAGTGTCATTGGGATGTTTGTATTTAGGTATGTGATTGCTTCTTATGATTTTCAACTATAACTCTTTTATTCTGACATTCCAACAATAAATTAATGTATTCTTTTTAATTTGTCATCTATGTGTATTTATAATTGTTTTCTGCATGTAAAACAATAATTACAGTCATACCTCAATTTAAAGGCTTAATTGGTTCTGTAACTCAAAACACTTGTATTTCAAAACAACGTCTCCCATTGAAATTAATTGAAATCAGTTTAATTGATGCTTGCCCCCTCCACCCACTCCCCAAATGAGCACAATTTTAACGTGTGATATGTCTTTTAAAAAGAAAAACAAACTTCTGGATAAGATGTATTGAATGAAAAACAATACAATAGAATATACTACAAAGAATTATAATAGTTGTATGATGTAATATAATAATATTGGACATATTTTACCTAAAAGAGTGGACTTCTACAGTATCTCCTTCCAGCTTCTCCCTATAGAATCCCCTGTTGATGCCACAGATGAGTAGGCAAACAAGTCATTTAGCGAGATGGGCCCTCATGTGAGAATGAAGACTGGCGATGCACACAATCGGCCACAAGAGAAGGAACCCAAAGTGGAACTCTAGTTTCCTTCTCACCTTCTTGGACTGAATGTTAATTGCTCTCTTGGTTTCTATTTTTTTTCTTCTTGTGCACACTGCTGCCTCCAAATAACTCTGTCCTTGGCTTTTGCTTCCCAGGAGTTCACAGTGAAGTTGCAATTCTTACGGTCTGCCTTCAGAGTGTCTTTGTACCTCTTGAAAGGTCTCCCCCTTACTGCGGTGCCGCTGCTCCAACTGTCCGTACAATAGCATCTTTAGAATCCTGTTGTCTTCCAATATGTCCTGTCCATCTCAGTTGGCACTTGATGAACAAGGCCACACTTTTCCAGAATTTGCAGGTTAGACACTCTTTTGCAGATCATCAGCAGAAAACGCTGGTAAAAATGTTTGAGCAGTTTGATGGGCGGGTGGTAGGTGGTCCATGTCTCACAACAATAGAGGAGTGAGCTCAGGACCACTTGGTGGTGAGACTATGTTGTGGACTTACCAGAGTGTCTTTATTAGTCTGCCGAAGGTGGCGCTTGCCTTTCCAATGCGCTGCATCATCTTAGCATCCAGGGATTCGTAGCTGGTAACTGTGTTACCCAGGTTGCAGAACTTTTCCACAGTCTGTTGATGATGATGTGAAGAGGCTGTGGTGCATTAGAAGCCACTAATGGTGATTCGCTTGCTTCCAATGGTTGGAAAACAAAGTTATGTCCATTTATAGCTATAAGCTCTGGCTAGGTAAACTGGGACACTTGCTACGCCAACTATTGACCAATGAGACCGCTGTGAAGTACCTAGAAGTCTGAATTATATTTTTGAATTATATTTATATAGCGCTTTTCTCTAGTGACTCAAAGCGCTTTACAAAGTGAAACCCAATATCTACGTTACATTTAAACCAGTGTGCGTGGCACTGGGAGCACGTGGGTAAAGTGTCTTGCCCAAGGACACAACGGTAGTGACTAGGATGGCGGAAGCGGGAATCGAACCTGCAACCCTCAAATTGCTGGCACGGTCACTCTACCAACTGAGCTATACCGCCCTACGACTGTGAACTTAACTTTAAATTACATATTGACTATATCATTAAGAGAAGATACTCTTGCTTAATGCCACTATACAGATCATCAAACTAGTTTACATTTCAAGTCAGAAGGAAAATAATCTCAATTTATTTTACCAAATATTATTCGGACATTGTTTATTTTAATACCTATGATATACACCTTCAACCTCTTAATGTTGTGTTTAACACCCTGGGTAGATTTATTTTAAGTTGTCCATACAGACTGTACCACTGGTTTTTATTTATTTTGATCTACCAGCATATTTGAAATGTTTTCTTGTGCCCTTTACATCATTCTACCCTCTAAGACATTCTCATTATCCTACATTTACTGTCCCTACTGTGCGTAAACAGCTGGCCCGGAGGTCCTTTTCTTTTAGAGCCCCCTTGGACTGGAATCATTTGCCTGTCTCTCTGAAGCCTTTATCAACCATTGTTCCCTTCAAAATGTCCTTTTTGTTTATCTTAAAACGGAATGCCACTGTATGTAGTATGTCCATCCATCCATCCATTTTCTACCGCTTTTGGGGTCGCTGTAGCCTATCTCAGCTGCATTCGGGCGGAAGGCGGGGTACACCCTGGATAAGTCGTTACCTTCACACTCCCATTCACACATTTGGGCCAATTTATTGTTGCCAATCAACCTATCCTTGGTTGGAATTTAATGTAATACTATTGAATTTATTTTACTGCATTATATGTTATTCTATTGTATCCATCCGTCCATTTTCTACCGCTTATTCCCTTTGGGGTGGCGGGGAGCGCGGGAGCCTATCTCAGCTACAATCGGGCGGAAGGCGGGGTTCACCCTGGACAAGTCGCCAACACAGATAGACAGACACCATTCACATTCACACACTAGGGCCAATTTATTGTTGCCAATCAACCTATCCTTGGTTGGAATTTAATGTAATACTACTGTATTTATTTTACTGCATTATATGTTATTCTGTTGTAAATATTGTAAATTCTGAGAGATTTGTATAAGCGGAGAGGTATCTGAGCAAAATTGTCTTTTTTGAATGATTGAAACTTTTATTAGTAGATTGCACAGTTCAGTACATATTCCGTACAATTGACCACTAAATGGTAACACCCAAATAAGTTTTTCAACTTTAAGTCGGGGTCCACTTAAATCAATTCATGGTGTACAATGATTGTCTGTAATTGTTAGCTGTGTAACTTGTCCTGTGTACTGTATCGTGTTAATTTTAAATGTCTCTGGTCCCCCTTGAAAATGAGATGCCGCATCTCAAGGGGTCTCCCATTAATAAATTCAATTTCAAATAAAACACTCTTAAATTCAGGTACTACTGTATTCTCTATTAGATGTGTTGTCTACAATATTTTTTAAGGGAAAATTGCTTCTAAATGGTTGTTAGTATTTGAATGTGAGTGTGAATGTTGTCTATCTGTGTTGGCCCTGTGATGAGGTGGCGACTTGGCCAGGGTGTACACCGCCTTCAGCCCGAATACAGCTGAGATTGGCTCCAGCACCCCCTGCGACCCCAAAAGGGACAAGCGGTAGAAAATGGATGGATGGAAATTCAAATTCAAATAAAATACTCTTAAATTCAGGTACCACTGTACTCTCTATAAGATGTGTTGTTTACATTATTTTTTAAGGGAAAATTGCTTCTAAATGGTCAATAGTGTTTGAATGTGAGTGTGAATGTTGTCTATCTGTGTTGGCCCTGCGATGAGGTGGCGACTTGTCCAGGGTGTACACCACCTTCCGTCCGAATGCAGCTGAGATAGGCTCCAGCACCCCCCGTGACCCCAAATGGGACAAGAGGTAGAAAATGGATGGATGGATGCTTCTGTTTTCATGTTAAGTTTTTGTCTGACCTTTTGGAACGGATTACTAACCAAAACCGAGGTATTACTGTATTTTGTTTGTCTTTTTTCTGCAGAGAGTGCTGTGTGCGGTCTCCTGCCTCATGACCACTGACCTGCTGTCCTTGGAGCAAATTTTTGGGGCTACCCAACGCCGGCTCTGTCAGCTCAGTGAAGGCCCTGCTGGACCTGCAGCCAACAAGGCTACTAAGGTACAAGAGCCTTTTGGAGACTTTAAATGGAGACAACTGACTAAACAGAAGGAGATAGTAGCGTTGTTCTATCTGCTTCTACCAGATCCTGCGGCAGTTCAACGCTTTGATGGGTGGAGCTCACAATGCTGCCAAACTGGATCCAACCAGCAGCAGCCATACATCACACAATCATGTCCCACACCCACCATCGTCGTTCAATGTAGACAGTGTCTCCTCACAGGAGTTCCTAAACAATAAGAAACTTCTTACCGAGCAACAACTGGCTCCTGATCCTGTTAGAACTGCTAAGATGGAGGCAGCTGAGGAAGAGAGCGCACCAGGCATGGAGTCTTTAGACGTGCAACAATGTGCCAGCAGACTGTCCCTCTTCACCGGTATGAACTTGGTCCCCAGGGGGAGGCCTCTGTATGAGACTACAATCTCCCACATCGACATAGACACTGTAGAGGACAATCAACCTGTGCACGAGTGCAACAGTCCAGATCCTGTTATGTCAGACGGCAGCCAACAGGCATCTGCCTTCTTGTTTCTGAACTCTTGACATCTAACAAGACGTTTTTACAAAAAAGTCAGGTCTCATCGTGGTTAAATAGCATATTTGTTGTTTTTATGGAAATTGAAACAAATGAGGTCAACACTTGAGACATGAAGTGCATGCTTTGTCTCTGTATGTATTGAGTGGATCAGGCCTGAAGACAGAGCTTATCCACAGTGGGTTTTTATCTCAGGATTCATTTTAAGCAACAACAAAAACCACCTCCGCAGCACATCCTGAACCTCCCAACTTGCACTTTGCACTAAAATTAGCCTTGCTAACCTAGAATTGTCTTCCGTTATATTAGATGGCTGCATAACAATTGGTTGTGAGTGTACTTATTGTGGGAAGCTTGTGTTGATCATCATAAAAGCGGTGCTAGAGAGCATGGTTACAAAAGTGATTTGTCAAAAAGTAAAATTTGAATGAATATGTATTTAAATAATGGGCTTCATCATATAAACAAATAAAAATATTAACAATTAGTTGTATGCCTACTCATGAATCAAATCCACTCTAAATGTTCTTAAAAGCTGGAATGGCAAAATTATGCAGAGCACATGCCACGTTTCCCGTGGGAATAAAGTCAAAACCTGCTATGGTTCAGTTAATAGTTAAAATTAACAATTTCGTTCCAATGATGTGAAGAGACACTTGGGGCAAGCCAAAACTACAAAAATGACTTAAAATTTCCTAAAGGCAGAACTAGTTTTAGTATTTCCCTTTAAATGTTCAATACGTTTATAAATAAGTCCAGGTAACGAAAACATGCAGGACTTTAAAATGTGAAGTGAAAAAATACAAACACGTTTTTGATTAAAGTGCTATGCTTTATTTACTTTGCAAGCACTTTGGATCATACTTCTCTCGTGATTAGCACCAATGAACATGTCCACACATCAATGCACGCATGTTAAGAGAATGATACCTCTTCTTAAAGTGCACAGGGTGCGTGCACACACACACACACACACATACATATCAATACTGCACAGTAAACCACAGTGGCTGGGCCATGTAAAGGCAAATGTGCTTATGGTCTTCACAAATGGTATATATGGCATAGTGGGAATGAGCTCTACAGCCAGTATTCTGTAAACCTCCCCGTTCTTTTGAACCCAAGGGTGGCGGTTACGAAGTGGCCGACTCGGCGAGGGACCCAGGAAAGAAGGTCATGTCGAGCCCGGGCGGCCTCTGGTCTGTAGACTGCTGAAGTGCGCCTCCCTCAGGACTCTGTTGATGGAGTCGTAGGAGAAAGTGCTGCCGTCGCCATGGAAACCGTGCTCCGCGGAGACGGCAGAGTCCTTGGGCTTGGTGCTGGGGGAGTACTGGTGGATGCGGTTGCTCTGGCTGTGTATGCACGGCCTGCTGGTGGCCACCGGTGCTCTCTCTGTGCTGCAGGTCCCATTGCTCCCGTCGCTGCTCGAAGACTGCAAATACAGGGACGTACAGAAACGGGCTTTCACTTTGAGAGCCTCGTAAATAAAACATGCACGCCATTTTCACTGTCTGCAAAATATGTACAGTAGCGTAAAAAAAACTCCAACACCGATTGGTAAGAATGTACATTCTCACACACCTCTGAGTCCAAATCTGACACAAGCAGGCAGGGGGCACCTCCTGACCTCTTGGCCTGAGGACTCAGCTGTTGGGTCTCTTCATTGTCATTGCTTCTAAGGCGCTTCCTGGGTATAGCAAAAAAAAAAATGCTGTTTGAGTCATACTTGCCAACCCTCCCGGAATTCAGCGCCTCTCCCGAAAACCTCCCGGGACAAATTTTCTCCCGAAAATTTCCCGAAATTCAGGTTGGAGCTGGAGGCCACGCCCCCTCCAGCTCCATGCGGACCTGAGTGACATGTCGACAGCCTGTTTTCATGTCCGCTTTCCCACAATATAAACAGCGAGCCTGCCCAATGACGTTATAACTGTAGAATGAGAGGGCAAGTTCTTGGTTTCTTATGTGGGTTTATTGTTAGGCAGTTTCATTAACGTCCTCCCAGCTCAGTAACAACACATAACAACAGCAGTCACGTTTTCGTCTACCGTAAAGCAATTCGTCTGCCGTAAACAGCAATGTTGTGACACTTTGGGCTGGGCGATATATGATATATATCGCGGGTTTGTGTCTGTGCGATATAGAAAATGACTATATCGTAATATTTGAGTAGACGTTCTCACGCAGCTGCGGGCATTACACTCTCCTCTCTCCTGTGTCTCCTCACAGACAAGCAGGCGCACTTTCATACGTCACTGTCACGTCATACGTATACGCCCTCGCCCAGCAGAGGTAGCGGCGTGGCTAACGCTAGCTGTGATGCTAGCGGGTTGTTGCGGAGAAAGAATGTGGGAATCTCGTCACAAATGAAGGAAGAATTAATTCCTTATAAAAACAGTACGGGGTCCATCGTCTGGCAGTGGTTCGGCTTCAAGCGGGAATATGTCGAATAGACAACTTTAATTTGTCATGTGTGGGGCACAAGCGTTGCTACCAAAAGTAACATTACTGCTAATATGTAGCATCATTTGAAAATAACTTTAATAAATTCAGTTTTGGTAAATTGACTTAGTTGAGATTTCCTTCTCTGCATGAAAGTTTAAAAGTAGCATATATTAGTCCAGTATGAAAAAGAATGTTTTAATGTATACACATAGAATCATCATACTGCTGTGATTATATGCATCAAGTGTTCATTCAAGGCTAAGGCAAAATATCGTTATATATATCGTATATCGCAATTTGGCCTAAAAATATTGCGGTATTAATAAAAGGCAATATCGCCCAGCCCTAGTGACATTCTTAAACAGGACAATACCGCCATCTACTGTACATGCATATGTGACAGTAACATCTACGACAGGGGTCACCAACCATTTTGAAACCAAGACCTACTTCTTGGGTACTGATTAATGCGAAGGGCTACCAGTTTGATACACACTTAAATAAATTGCCAGAAATAGCCAATTTGCTCAATTTACCTTTAACTCTATGTTATGATTAATAATTAATGATGTTTATCTTTGTGAAAACACTGATCATCTTAAAGGCCTACTGAAATTTGATTTTGTTATTTAAACGGGGATAGCAGGTCCATTCTATGTGTCATACTTGATCATTTCGCGATATTGCCATATTGTTGCTGAAAGGATTTAGTAGAGAACATCCCCGACAAAGTTCGCAACTGAAGAAAAGCCCTGCTTCTACCGGAAGTTGCAGACGATGACGTCACATGTTGATGGCTCCTCATATATTCACATTGATTTTAATGGGAGCCTCCAACAAAAAGTGCTATTCGGACCGAGAAAACGACAATTTCCCCATTAATTTGAGCGAGGATGAAAAATTTGTGTTTGAGTATATTGATAGCGACGGACTAGAAAAAAAAAAAAAAAAAAAAAAATGCGATTGCAATCACGTTGCATTGAGACGATTCATATGTTTTTTGAGACATTTACTAGGATAATTCTGGGAAATCCCTTATCTTTCTATTGTGTTGCTAGTGTTTCATTGAGTTTAACAGTACCTGATAGACGGAAGTGTACGTCCACAGCCGGGTGTTGACGCGCAGTGTCTCGGGGAAGTCGACGGCAGCTGTACGGGAGGCGCAAGCTCAGCTGATAACTGGTAAGTGGCGACTTTTTAACCACAATTTTCTCACCGAAACCTGCTGGTTGACAAGTGGTCGGGATCCATGTCCGCTTTGATCCATAGTACAGTTTCAACTCCGTGAATTTTAAACAAAAAATCACCGAGTGTTTGTGTGGCTTAAGGCTAAAGCTTCCCAACTCCATTTTGCTACTATGAGTTCTCCAATATTAATTGAACAAATTGCAAAAGATTCAGCAACACAGTTCTCCAAAATAAATAAATAATGATAAATGGGTTGTACTTGTATAGCGCTTTTCTACCTTCAAGGTACTCAAAGCGCTTTGACACTACTTCCACATTTACCCATTCACACACACATTCACACACTGATGGAGGGAGCTCCCATGCAAGGCACCAACCAGCACCAATCAGGAGCAAGGGTGAAGTGTCTTGCTCAGGACACAACGGACGTGACGAGGTTGGTACTAGGTGGGATTTGAACCAGGGACCCTCGGGTTGCGCACGGCCACTCTCCCACTGTGTAATTATGCCGTTAAAGCAGACGACTTTTAGCTGTGTGTGTGTGCAGCGCTCATATTTCCTAACAGCCCGTGACGTCACGCATACACGTCATCATTACGTGATGTTTTTAAGAAGAAACTCCCGGGAAATTTAAAATTGCAATATAGTAAACTAAAAAGGACGTATTGGCATGTGTTGCAATGTTAATATTTCATCATTGATATATAAACTATCAGACTGCGTGGTGGGTAGTAGTGGGTTTCAGTAGGCCTTTAAATAAATTGCCAGAAATAGCCAATTTGCTCAATTTACCTTTAACTCTATGTTATGATTAATAGTTAATGGTATTTATCTTTGTGGAAACACTGATCATCTTAATGATTTCTCACAATATTTTTGATGTCAGGTTTTAAATAGGTTAAAATCCAATCTGCACTTTTCTTGCTGTAAATATACTCCTCCCTCTTAACCACGCCCCCGTTCAACCCCCCACCACGCCCCACCCCCAACCTCCCGAAATCGGGAGGTCTCAAGGTTGGCAAGTATGGTGGGAGTATTGCTATTTTTCTTTTAGTGGCGAGAACGTGTGTAAGTGACGAGATAAGTGGAGGCTTTAAAAAGAAAAAAGAAACCAAAAATAGCAACATAGTTACATGATGACAGGAACATACATATATATATTTGCCACATTCAATACTGTACAAAAATGGGCTTACCTGTTATCTGTCAGCATATTGCAGCAACCTTGGTAGATGTCTTTGTTTTGGTGAAAAAGGTGGGATTTAAACGTCAAAGCTCGGCTACAGCTCCACCTACCATAACGCAGGGAGTAATAGTTAAGACGTAAGACCTCTCATTTCGCGTGTTTGTTAGTGTGCTCGCCGGGGAGCAGCAGCCCAGCTCAATGGACAGTTTGTTCCAATAGAAAAAAAAGAGTCCGCGGTACTTGTGGCCGGCAGTCCGCCTAAAAAGCCGCACTTAGGCAGTGAGAATCCCGAGCAAGTGTCGACATGACAGCCGAGCTAACAGTCACAGCTAACTGCCCGCACTGTGACTAAGTTCTTCCGCTGTCGTATTCCGCCCGCTTTGCTGAAAAAAAAAGGGTGTCGGCATAAAAACCGAACACGTCAATCTGTCAACACTACCCCCCTCCCAAAAAAAACAAAGACAAAAAAAAAATGAACACAGGAATATTCAAGTTGTCGAGCTGCACAGGCGACACTTTAGCTTTGGTAACGACTGCGAGTTGGAAACGTTTCCTTGATGTCACTCGTAGCTCCGCCCCTCTGTTGTGGTGACGTCACACGGCAGTAGGCGGAAGTATCAAAGTAATTTCAAAGCAGCTGCGGAGACCTTGAATTTTTTTTTTTTTTTGTCTTTTATTTCACGGTTTCTTTTGTGAATCAATTATTTCCTCACGGTGCCATGTTTCAAAGGTAGGAAAGCTTTGACACTAAAATAATAAAACAAAACGCCATGACTGCTATGTATGACTGCCATAGTCATACATAGCATAGTTTTTTTTTCTTTTCCTGCCACTTATTCCCTTCTAGGGTCGCGGGGGGCGCTGGTGCCTATCTCAGCTACAATCGGTCGAAAGGCAGTGTACACCCTGAACAAGTCTCCACCTCATCGCATACTGTTGTTGATAATATTCATTTTTGTTTCACTACTTTTGGTTTGTTCTGTGTCGTGTTTGTGTCTCCTCTCAATTGCTCTGTTTATTGCAGTTCTGAGTGTTGCTGGGTCAGGTTTGGTTTTGGAATTGGATTGTATTGTTATGTTATTGCTGTGTATTGTTTTGTTGGATTGATAAAAAATAAATAAATAAATAAAAAATAGATTTTTTAGAAAATGAGAATCAATTCTGAATCGCACAACGTGAGAATCGCGATTCGTATTCGAATCGATTTTTTCCCACACCCCTAATATATATAAATATATATGTATATATATATATATATATATATATATATATACATATATATATACACATATATATATTTATATATGTACATATTTATATATATATGTACATATATATATATATATGTATATATGTATATATATATATATATGTAGGTGTGGGAAAAATCACAAGACTACTTCATCTCTACAGATCTGTTTCATGAGGGGTTCCCTCAATCATCAGGAGATTTTAATGGAAGCATTCACATACAATGGTTTATATAGAGCACAGAGTGGGTGGGTACAAGCAGGCGTAGGGTGTGGTGATTGGCTCATGTGTTACCTAGGAGGTGTTTCCGTCTATGGCGGCATGCTGAAATGATTTCACTGCGCTTGTTGAGGGATGATAGATCTGGATGATATATAATAAACAGTTTCTCTTTTAAGCATAGGTTGCATCTTTTATTACCACTGTTGTAAGGTGTGCTGGATGCAAGAATTTGCCATGTTATTGAATATTCAACATTATTGTCTTTGAGGTTCCAAATGTGTTTGCTGAGTTCTGTAGAATTCTGCAAAGTCTGGTTTCTAAAGGAGGCGTTGTGATTATTCCATCTTGTTTTGAACGCTCCTTCGGTTAATCCTACGTACGTGTCGGATGTGTTAATGTCCTTGCGTATTACCTTTGCTTGGTAAACGACTGATGTCTGTAAGCACCTTCCGTTGAGAGGGCAATCAGGTTTCTTGCGACAGTTACATTCATTATTGGTTTCAGAGTCGTTTAGTCTGGGGGTAGGCAGTCCTTTTGCAATTGCTTTGTTGTGGTTTGAAATGATTTGTTGCATGTTATTCATACAGCTGTAGCTCAATTTAATGTTGTTCTTGTTGAATATTTTTCTTAGAGTGTTGCCTTTGGGGAAGTGTTTGTCGATCAGAGTGAGGAACTTGCGGCCGATGTTGGTTGAGACGTCTTTGCTGAATGGCGGATTGTACCAGATGATGTTGTTTCGTTTTCTGCTCTTTTTTGGTTGGTTTCCTGGGGTGGGTTCATAGGTGAGGGTGAAGTTGTATCCGCTTTCATCAAGTGCTTTCTGGTACGGGGGGGTTGCTTGGTCGAATTCAGCTTTGCTGGATGACAGCATCGATAGCCTTTTATTAATTCCGGTAGGTATTCTTTTCGTGGTGGTGGGTGGGTGGTTGCTGTCGTGGTGCACGTATTGGAGTGTTGTGTTGGGTTTCGTGAATGGTTGGTAGCTGTTATTTCTCAGGTTGAAAGTGACGTCGAGGAAGTTGACGGTTTGCTTGTTGGCTTCAATCGTGATCCGTAGGCCGTTTTCTTTGAAGATTTGGCATATGCGCTTCTTGGTGTTCTCGCTGCTCCTTGGCGAGGCGCGGCACACTGCCAGTCCATCATCACGGTAAATACCAAGGTTCAGGTTGAGGCTAGCAAGCTGGGAGAGGAGGAAACATATATATATATATATATTAGGGGTGGGCAAATTAATGCATTAATTACGAGTTTATTTTAACGCGTATTTGCGTAAGTTTACATGCTTTTATTTTGTTAACGCCTTGTCTTAACAAGATGGCGTCGCCCGGACGGGCTTCGGCATCAAGGAGCTCTTGGTAAAGATGGAACATTTGGCAAAAATACCGGACAATTCTGCAAATTTCATGGCTGGCTTACAGCGTGGTCACTCCGGGATCACTTACGACCGCCAGACAATTCTGAATGTGGATAGATCGGGCCGTTTTGGACTGAATGACGCGTGCTTGCTAGACCGGCTAGCTAGCATGGGAATACTTTGCCGGCTACATCCAGGGGCCTGTGAAGCAGCGGAGAATATGTGTTGTCTGTCTATTTATCAATAATGCAGACGAGGAGTGTTGGCTGAGTTCTTAACGTTTGCTTTCAGAGCGCGCATATCACAACATACAAGATGCCGTCATGGCAACACACAACCTTTACCGGGCTACCGCGCATGCTCGTCACTCCTGTTGCATGCTGGGTAGGGTACTTCGTTATTTCCCCGGCTCATAACATCACAATATAGTACCATGTATATGATGCGTTAAATTTATCAAAGCACCAAGCAAACAATCGGAAAATTCCCATCATATCAATTCCTAGATATGGTCATAATTATTTTAAGTGCACTACGCAGAATAAACACAACATTATTAATATTGCTACTACAGATAATTTGATCAAAAATTCCCTAAAACAGCCCACTACCTATAATATAGGTTTTTTAAACATAAGATCCCTGATAAAAAAAAATGTTTCTGCTGTTACCTCAGAAATTGCCCGTTCAGATGTTATGATTGTGGCTCAGAGATTTGTATGTAGATTATATTTATTTTCCATAACAAACAGGATAACTTAAATACCCTGGCAGTGGCATAAGCTTAAATGTTTGTATTTAAATTTTTTGAGTTGGTTTTCATAAAATATGCTGTTTAACTGCTACTGTTTAACAAGGACTGATTTAAATTGTGTTTGCACAACAAATTTTTGGGCGCTTTTGTTCATGTCGGAGAATATTCCAATACAGGTGCACTACACACTACTTTTGAATTCATTATTAGGCTTTGCGTATACAATACAGTTAATCGCGATTAATCGGAGAAATAGTGCGATTAACTTTGATTAAAATTTTTAATCGTTGCCCAGCCCTAATATATATATATATATATGTATATATATATATATATATACACACACACACACACACACACACACACACACACAGGGCAGCACGATTGAACAGAGGTTAGTGCATCTGCCTCACAATACGAAGGTCTTGAGCAGTCAAGGGTTCAATCCTGGGCTTCCTCCCACCTCCAAAGACATGTACCTGGGGATAGGTTGATTGACAACACTAAATTGGCCCTAGTGTGTAAACACGAGTGTGAATGTTGTCTGTCTATCTGTGTTGGCCCTGCAATGAGGAGCGACTTGTCCAGGGTGTACACCGCTTTCCGCCCGAATGTAGCGGCGATAGGCTCCCCCCCCCCCCGGACCCCAAAAGGGGCAAACGCTAGAAATGATAATTTTTTTGTCTTTTACAATTAAAAAAACCCTAACATTTTTACAACACATTTTTCTCAGATGAAATATTCTAGTGTGTGAATGTGAGTGTGAATGTTGTCTGTCTATTTGTGTTGGCCCTGTGGCGACTTGTCCAGGGTGTACCTCGCCTTCCGCCCGAATGCAGCTGAGCCCGCGACGCCGAACGGGACAAGTGGTAGAAAATGGATGGATGGAAAAGAATAGAATAGAATAGAATGGACTTTATTGTCATGATATTTGCATGTAACTAGATTAATGACTCCAATTTAAGGTGCGGTAGTGGGAACAAATATGGGATAAAAATAAATTACACAAGAAGTAATAAAAATAAAAATAAGAATTGAAATAAATACACTACTATCCAATTAAAATAATAAGCAATTCTGTACAATATACAAAATACTGTACAATATACAGAACAAGACAAAAGTACCGGAGTGATAACAATCAGTGTCGGATGTATTGCACTCAATTGGTAATATTGCACAGTAGGGTATTAGGGTAGGATATTGTATAGGGGTGAATTATTTATTGTAAGTTAGTGTTTAAGATGATGACAGCTCTGAGAAAGAAGCTGTCTCCGAGCCTGTTTGTTCTGGCTCTGATGCACCTACAGCGCCTGCCCGATTGTAGCAGGTCGAACAGGTGGAAGCCAGGGTGTGTACTGTTCTTGCTAATGTTTTTTCCTCTGTTGAGGCAACGGGAGTTGTGTATATCCTTCAGGGAGTGGAGAGGCCAGACAATGATATTTTGTGCAGACTTTATGACTCTCTGAATTGTCTCTTTGTCTGCTTCAGTGCAGCTGGCGTACCACACTGTTATGCAATACGTCACCAGGCTCTCGACAGCCGAGCGATGGAAGGTCACCATCAGCTGCCTCTCCAGTTTGTTCTTCCTCAGCACCCTCAGAAAGTGGACTTTCCGCTGGGAGGCTTGTCTTCCTTAGACTTAGACTTCCTTTTATTGTCATTCAAATTTGAACTTTACAGTACAGATAAGAACTACATTTTGTTACATTTGCTTGTTGTAGTGCAGGATAAAAATACGGAGCCCCTAAAGGGACATGGATGTTTTGCAGGATCTCGCAAAACTTTTTTCCTTTAGGTTTTTTTCCTATGTCAGTGAACAGGAAGTGAAACAGACAGAGCGATGGAGGAGCGGGAGCATGCGGCAGCCTACCCATCATCTGTGCTCTATTGTGGGACCATAATACGATTTGATGTCTTTATATGTTAGGCCAATACTAAAATAGAAATCAATAAACTTTTCCCACGGATGATGGGTAGGCTCCTCCATCGCTTTGTCTGTTTCACTTCCAGTTCACCATCGCTGTGTCTGTTTTACTTCCGGTTCACCATCGCTGTGTCTGTTTTACTTACGGTTCACTGACATAGGAAAAACAGCTTTTGCGAGATATCGCAAAAAGCATTGCGAGATCGCGCAAAACATTTTTTCCCCTCCATGTCCCTTTAGGGCAGGGGTCTCAAACTCAATTCACCTGGGGGCCACTGGATGCAGAGTCTGGGTGAGGCTGGGCCGCAAGAAAAGATTTCTTTAAAAAATGTTGCATACTCGTTAGCATGTCTAGTTGTATAATGATGACATTTCAGATTGTATTCCTTGTGCACCGCAACTTTCTCTGTGCAAATAAGACACGTTGGGGTGCCCCTGTGCTTAACAAAGAAATATTGCATCCCCAAATTTTCCTGGAATTGTCTTTGCTCATCACTAAACTTTTCTCTTCACTGCAGGCTTTGAAAAAGACATGTTTGGGGTTGTGGAGTATATTTTAAAGTAGCTGATTCGCGGAGAACGATGTTATTTCCGCAATGTTTGTCGTTCTGCTTTTCCTCCCTACAGCAACAGGGCGGTCAGCGAATAATAGCCGGGAAAGTACCGGGATAGCAAGCGCAAAAAAGTGACGGCTCCCGGCGTCATATAGAAATGTATGTAGTGTTCATCGTGTGAGGCAATGCAAATTAAGCAATAAAAAAAGCAAATAACGGTTTGAATTGGTCCAGGTTATTGGGGACTGTAATTACTGACGGACAGGTATCATGGTGTGACTGCAGCCAGGCATGTAAGAAAACCCTCGTCTCCATGGCAACGTTTCTGTCACTTTCATTCATTTGCCGCTTTTCCACCAATGCAGCGGTAGGCAACCCAGAACGTTGAAAGAGCCATTTTGGACCCAAATAACACAACACTGTCAAGCGGCATTCATATAAAACTTGCGGGCCGCACTAACATTAAACTTTCATATCAAGGTGAGGGCCGCAAAATGACGTCACGCGGGCCGCATGTCTGAGACCCCTGCTTTAGGCGCTCCGTATAAAAGAGCAATAAGGTGCAGATGTAAATACATAAATTACTGTACAGATAAATATATTGCACTTTTATACGGGGACGGGGGTATTAGGATGACAGGGGATGCAAAACATTAACAGTGCAATACGTTTTCGTAACATGGTCACTACCGCCTACTTTGTCTTGTTATATTCTTATTTTACTGTTATATTGTTATTCCCATTGTTTTTATTCTTTTTGTCATATTTCTCTATTTTGTTTCCTTTTAAACCCCCATTATTTACTTTTTACTTTTTTTTAAATTGATCTCAGCTCTGTACACTGCTGCTGGAATTTTAATTTTCCTGAAGGAACTCTCCTGAAGGAATCAATAAAGTACTATCTATCTATCTATCTATCTATCTATCTATCCATCTATCTATCTATCTATCTATCTATCTATACATGCTCAGTGACTGCCTCACTGAAATCAAATCATGGATGCACTCCAACTTCCTCAAACTCAACTGTATCAAATCTGACATGCTCATGATTGGCCCCAAATCCCTCACCAAAACTGCTCACAACTTCCAACTCTCTGTCGAGAACTCCACTCTGTCCCCATCCACTTACATCCGCAACCTCGGAGTCATTCTGGACAATAACCTCCCCTTTGAAAACCATGTCAACCACATTACAAGAACTGCTTTCTTCCACCTTAAAAATACTGCCCGTCTCCGTCCATCCCTCTCCTTCTCTGCCCCTGAAACCCTTATCCATGCCTTTATCACCTCCGGACTTGACTATTGTAACAGCATCCTCTACGGCTCGTCTTGCAAAATTCTCAATAAACTCCAATACATTCAAAACTCTGCCGCCCGCCTGCTCACCCACACCACTTCCCGTG
This sequence comes from Nerophis ophidion, assembly GCF_033978795.1. Taxonomy (NCBI): domain Eukaryota; kingdom Metazoa; phylum Chordata; class Actinopteri; order Syngnathiformes; family Syngnathidae; genus Nerophis; species Nerophis ophidion. The sequence continues at coordinate 59,099,499 of NC_084618.1, forward strand.
AGCACATCACCCCAGTCCTTCAGAAACTCCACTGGCTCCCCGTTCCACACCGGATCCACTTTAAAATCCTCCTCCTCACCCACAAATCCCTCCACAACCAGGCCCCTTGCTACCTCACCAACCTGCTTCACCGCCATACCCCTTCACGCAGCCTCCGCTCCTCTGATGCCAACCTCCTCTCCCCACCACTCAGAACCAAGCTCCGGACCTGGGGTGATAGAGCCTTCTCCATCGCTGCTCCCACCTCCAGGAACGATCTTCCCAAACCCATCCGTGACTGTTCAGACCTTCCCACTTTCAAAAGCCTTCTCAAAACACACCTATAAGGATTTGCTTTTAACCAGTGATTAGTGTTCTGTGTTCTTTAATGTCCTGTGTGTTGTAAATGTCCAGTATTATAATGTATTTTACAGTGTACTGCTTTTATATATCCTGTATTTTATATTATTAATTTGAACTGTTTTATATTTTATTTTTTTATCCTGTAAAGCGTCTTTGAGTACCCTGGAAAGCGCTATACCAAATAGAAAGTTTTACTATCATTATTATTATGCATCCACGTTTATGGATGTATGTTATATTGTCTTCATATTTCAGCGAGTTAATCTGTTTTTGGGGGGGAATTGTGGGGATTATTCTACTGCATTCAAGAGTCTTATGGCCTGAGGGAAGAAGCTGTAACAGAACCTGGAGGTTCTGCTGCGGAGGCTGCGGAACATCTTTCTAAAGTCCAGCAGTGAAAACAGTCCTTGGTGGGGGTGGGAGGAATTTCTGCAGATTTTCTGAGCCCTGGTCAGGCAGCGGCTTTTTTTCGATTTCCTGGATTGGAGGAAGAGTAGTCCTGATGACCTTTTCCGCCATCCTCAGCACTCTCTGCAGAGACTTCCAGTCTGAGGCACTGCAGGCTCCAGCCCAGACAGAGATGCAGTTGGTCAGTAGGCTCTCAATAGTGCCTCTGAAGAATGTAGTGAGAATGGGGGTAGGGAGCTGTGCTCTTTTCATCCGACGCAAAAAAGTGCATGCGTTGCTGAGCTCTTTTTACAAGAGCTCCGGTGTGTAGGGACCAGGTCATATCGTCAGTTATCTGCACCCTCAGGAACTCGGTGCTGCTTAAGATCTCCACCGCTGTGCCGTTGATGAAGAGTGGAGTGTGGCTGGACTGGTGCCTCCTGAAGTCGACGATGATCTTCTTGGTCTTGTCAACGTTCAGGACCAAGTTGTTGGTTCTGCACCAATCAACCAGATGTTTCACCTCGTCCCTGTAGTCCATGTTGTTGTTGATGATGGATGAAGGTAATAAACCACTCTGTGAAGACTCTTTAAGCAGCCTTTGTTCTTGACTTGTAAGGATTTAGTAAAGATTTACAACAAGTAAAGTGATGAAGAAAAACATCTTTTAGACGAAAGAATCCACCCAGGGCAGCCTGGTTCTCGTTTCCAGCCCATTGCAGTGAGACTCAGACTGGATCCCCTCCCACCCAGAGGAGCTTCAAGACTTTTGAGAGATTCCTCTGTGACCCTCGCTGGAAGACCCCCAATGCAAGTTGTGGTACTATTTTTATTCAGAACGTAGGTTAGTTGTTTTCACTGAAGTATTCACCAAAGTGAAGTAGTACAGTAGGCCCAAGTATTCATCAAACAACCAATAATCAATTTACCTAATATAGGCAGGACTACAAAAATATTAATAACACAAATGGCTACCACATGTATACAGTTGTGGTTTTTACACACAGCTCAGTATTTGTCATCCCTAAACTGAGCATAGTGTTTGTCTGTAGGTTTCTTTGGTGACGCGGGAGCCCAAACAGAGCAGTCTGTAGAATGCCTGAGAGAACACTGCCAAGCTTTCTTCTATGGGCTGCCTGTCCGTTTGTTACCAGCCGTCTCTGTTGCTCAAACAGGCTGCTCTTTCAGGATTAACCGCAGCACACACAACCTTCAGCTGCCCATTCGTAAGTGGGTATACTGTATAGTATACCCAATCCATACATCCATTTTCTACTGCTTGTCCCTTTCGGGTTGTGGGGGGTGCTGGAGCCTATCTCAGCTGCATTCGGGCGTAAGGCAGGGTACAGCCAGGACAAGTTGCCACCTCATCACAGGGCCAACACAAATAGACAGACAACATTCACACACTAGGGCCAATTTAATGTTGTCAATCAACCTATCCCCAGGTGCATGTCTTTGGAGGTGGGAGGAAGCCGGAGTATCCATAGCAAACCCACGCATCATAACATCTAAATACGCCCTATTCAACGGGCGGACAGGGGGCTATATTTGGCCCGGAAATGACACCATACTGACCTATGAATTAATTTCAAAACTTTGGAGACAAATATTTTGGAAGCACATTTCTAAAAACAATAGAGTGCTCCTGTTGTCTAGAGCAGTGGTTCTCAACCTTTTTTCAGTGATGTACCCCCTGTGAACAATTTTTTAATTCAAGTACCCCCTAATCAGGGCAAAGCATTTTTGGTTGAAAAAAAGAGATAAAGAAGCAAAATACAGCACTATGTCATCAGTTTCTAATTTATTAAATTGTGTAACAGTGCAAAATATTGCTCATTTGTAGTGGTCTTTCTTGAACTATTTGAAAAAAAAGATATAAAATAACTAAAAACTTGTTGAAAAATAAACAAGTGATTCAATTATAAATAAAGATTTCTACACATAGAAGTAATCATCAACTTAAAGTGACCTCTTTGGGGATTGTAATAGAGATCCATCTGGAGTCAATAACTTAATTCTAAACATTTCTTCACCAAAAAATACATCTTTAACATCAATATTTATGGAACATGTCCACAAAAAAATCTAGCTGTCAACACTGAATATTGCATTGCTGTATTTCTTTTCACATTTTATGAACTTGTTCATTCATATTTTGTTGAAGTATTATTCAATAAATATATTTATAAAGGATTTTTGAATTGTTGCTATTTTGAGAATATTTAAAAAAAAATCTCACGTACCCCTTGGCATACCTTCAAGTACCCCCAGGGGTACGCGTACCCCCATTTGAGAACCACTGATCTAGAGTAATAAGCACACTGTAAACACAATAGCAGATCTTTGCATTGACATTTTACCTTGCCAGCAAACACTGAGGTCCAAACTTGTGATTACCATAACTCAGTGGTTCTTTAATTTGGTTTTATAGGCAGAATTGAGTACTTTCTATTGGCTCCGTTGTAAGTGGACTTTTATTTACGTTTATTCAAGAGGTAGAAAGCACACACACAAAAGAAAAAATCGTCATGTCCTTCATAATGATTGTGAACGATAGGCAAACAAAAAGGGCATTTCCCCTTTTAAGTCCCTTCCTTTTTGGCAGTTGCACAATATTTTTTTGCAATGTTTTATTTTGAAAGCAGTAGGCACTTGTTAAACGTCATAAAATTTACTAGTAGTGTTCCCTAACGTTCCATTTTGGGACCTCTCTTTTTCATCATTTGGGCTATTCAACTGGTGGTACGCATGTTCAGTTAAAAAAAATTGTGAGAGACTCACATTTTTGCAACTGATTCTGAAAAGTTCTGTCATGGAGATGATCTTTGACTAGCTTTTTTGAAGAAAGTCCCTTGTGAATGGCTTCATGCCGTCATCGTGTGGGTTGCATGGAGCATTGGGGACAGACATCGCTGAGCAGGTTTCACTCTTGTTTTATTTTTCAATAAAGCTTTCGTCTTTTGCTCGGATCGCTTTTCAGCGCCTCTGATCCTTCTCGGGCGTTCTCGGTCTTCAGGTTCTGTTGCTGGTTCTCCTACTCCTTCTGCCCCGATCGCTCCTCCTTCTCCCCTTTTATGCTGCAGGAGAAGATGCAGGGATTGAGAGCAGGTGTGTGATCTACGCACCTGACTCGGATTTCCGCAGCATCGCTCCAAGCGAACCCCACCTCTCCGCTCCGCCGCACACTCCGCCCCCTGGCCGCCAACCTGAGTAGGACCGCCGGTTGTCCTACCCCGCTGTCGGCTCCGTCTCTCCACATCCCTAAAAACAGCAAAGCGCTCCTGTAACTTTTGACAGAATAAACTGACACATATCAAATGTCTACTATAGAGGACGCTGGTTCCTCGGAATACACAAAATAAGACTAATAGAGGCAGGAGAAGTCCTTCGCTTTCTGGAAATGTGAGGCCCAAAACATTTAAGTTGACTATCCAGAATATACATAGATTTGACTAACAGTTGTTGCTAGTTCCTCTTGTAAGTGACGACCTGCTATTTCTGTGGAACAGAAAACCAGAGGATACATTCTGTATTGCTGAAATCACAGTGATTGACCTCTACCCTGAAGACTCCTGGAATTTTGTCTTTGGAGAAGCTTCTCATAATAAGGTTTAGGTTTTGCCAAGTCATACATTGCTTATGTTGCTTAAAATCCCTCTTGGAGGTAGTTTAGAAATATAGGATGTTCGTCAATGAATGGCTCTTTTAAATGATCAATGAGAACTGATTTGTAGTTGTGAGCTTGTGAATTTGTTTGCGAACGGACTAGAAAATGAGTCAGAGTCGAATTAAACAACATTTTGATTCATTTTCTGGTTAATTGTTTGAGGATATGTAGGTAAGTCAAGCGTACACACACCAGATAGGGTATGAACATTTTTACTATGTCCTAATTTTTCCTTCTAGTTTTATTCAGACTTTTTACATACATAAATACATTTTATTCTTACTTATTATTTGTGTATTTTGTCTGTATTGAAACGCTCTGTGCTACAATTAAAAACATTAAATATTGACGTCATTGTCAAAACGTGGGGATGTGGTAACCACTTTATGGGATATTTACAATAAAAACACAACAAAAATAAGATTATAATCAATATCTCAGAATAATTCCCACCAATATATTAATATTGGTTTAAATGCAAATGATTCTGATTTAGATGGGGACGGCGTGGTGCGGCTGGAAGAGTGGCCGTGCCAGCAACCTGAGGTTTCCTGGTCCGAAACTCACTTTCTACCAACCTTGTCATGTCCGTTGTGTCCTTAAACAAGACACTTCACCCTTGCTCCTGATGTGTCATGGTTAGGGCCTTGCATGGCAGCTCCCATCATTGTGTGAATGTGTGTGTGAATGGGTGAATGTGGAAATAGTGTCAAAGCGCTTTGAGTACCTTGAAGGTAGGAAAGCGATATACAAGTATAACCCATTTACCATTTAGATCTTAAACAGTCGTACCTCGTTTATTGCTACTAATTGGTTCCGGATATTACACGATAAATACATGTCCTTAAAGTAGGAAACAATCATTATAAATCAAATAGTTTCATAGCTAGATCATAACATTAGAGCCATCTAGACATGACATAACACTCCTTAGTCACATTCACACTATTTTAATCCAATATAGTAAAGCTACCTGAGGCTGAGCCAATCATTAGCCACGATACTGAACAGCCTTGTTACGTTTGTACAGGGGAAGAAAACGGCACAGACAGCAGGGACATCGTTTAGCTCTATGTTTATTTATATATAGGCACAATATATATATATGAATAAGAAATGGAGTGCGAGAACTAATCCAAAATGGGTGTGGTGTGTGACTATGTGTAGATATTAGGTGTAGTGTGTTGTCGGTAGTGTTGAGTGAGGTGCGGAAGTCGCAGAGGGGCAAGGCTGGCTCGAAGGTCCAGAGAACAGGCAGAAAGTCGGGAGCAATAGATACGCGTCAAAAGTCTGTCTCCAGGTGGGAGGTCGAGATCCAAGATGGGCAGCCAGACAACCAGAGGGGAACACGGGTAGACAAGACACACAGCTCGTAACCAGGGGACGGAGGAATGCTGCTGGAAGACACGACACAGGAGAAGAAATAACAGAGAGAGAGCGAGCGTGTAGCTTGAGACGAGTCGCTTACTGTACGGGAACAGGTTGCTACGCTCTGGCCTGGTAACGCAGGTTTGCACTGGTTTAAGAAGGCACGGCAGCTCATCAGCGACAGGTGTGTAGATTGCTGATTGAGCACCCCAGTGCTCTTGAAGGTCCGCACTGGGTTGCGCCCGGGTCGTGACAAGCCTACTCTGATTGGTTTGATCTCCTTTATTTGCCAATACCACTGTATTATTGATGCTTTAAGTTTATTTAGCCATTGTAATACTTGGAAATTGCTAATTTAGGACAAACATGTAGAATATGATTTTAAAAACTATAAATCCCCAAAAATCTGCGACGTGGTGAAGCTGCAATATTCAAAGCACAGTGTAGCGAGGCGCAACTGTAATTGTTACCAGTGATTGTTTACTTGATAAAACAAACAAACAAACAAACAAAACTCTAACAACTAGAGCCAATCGTTTGAATGGTTCTTTGAAAGGAAAAACTCCTCATCCAGCTCCATAGCCATAAATTCCATTCCTAAAATTAAAAGTTAAAGTACCAATGATTCTCATACACACACTAGATGTGGTAAAATGTGTCCTCTGCTTTTGTCCTCTCCCCTTGATCACCCCCTGGGAGGTGAGAGGAGCAGTGAGCAGCAGCGGTACCGCGACTGGGAATAATTTTGTTGATTTAACCCCCAATTCCAACCCTTGATGCTGAGTGCCAAGCAGGGAGGTAATGGGTCCCATTTTTATAGTCTTTGGTGTGACTCGGCCGGAGTTGGAACTCTCAACCTACCGATCTCAGGCAGACACTAGGCCACTGAGTAATGTCACAAGATTAGGCACACATGCATTTTCCAGCCATCAGTGCACTATTTATCTTGTCTTTGTCCTCATTATAGTTACAAGGGGATCATCTGGGTACGCCCTGGACTGGTTACCAGCCAAGCATAATAAACAAATATTGACGCCTATGCAAAGAGTGTTGTCTCACGTTAGCCCAGCATGCATATTTGTGTAATGTGCTTGTAATACCACTTGATGGCGCCAAATGTTAACTTCACTGATAATTGCAGGATTTGGTGTTTCTAGCTTTGCCATGAATGATGACAGCTTCTACTCTACACCATAGGTCATGCAGGAATGTTGAAGAACAAACCAAAGCAGGGGGACAACTCCATCTTTGATGGACATCAGACTCCTCCCATCCATAGCAGTCTCTTGCTCCAATCCTGCAAGGTTGTCCAAAAAAATCCCAAACTATAACACGCTCTCACGCTCATTCATTCCAAAGCACAAATATAATGATTTCTTCTCTCCAGACGATGACGCATGATATCAGGGATATGTTTTGGAATAAAGCATTCCCAGTGGCTCAGCTGTGTCATGCTGGGCTCCAACCACCTGAAAGAGTCACACCGTCGGCCCCTGGATCTCGGCCTCATTTTGCCTATGCAAGCTTCAGGTGTCTCTGGGGTTTAACATAGCTAATGTAAAACAAATGACCTTTGATTATGATGATCGTTTGAGTAAGATATACCATTATAAGTCTGTGTTGGCCCTACTTTGAGGTGGCGACTTGTCCAGGGTTTACCCCACCTTCCGCCCGTGTGCAGCTGGGATAGGCTCCGGCACCCCCCGCTGCCCCATAAGGGACAAGCGGTAGAAAATGGATGGATGAATGGAAGTCAGTACAGCCTATTATGAACCAATACATGAGCTGTATCAAACACGTCATGTTCTGTCATCATTGACTCTATCAGAGAGATACTGATTTAAAAACTATGGTATATACTGTTATACAAACCCCGTTTCCATATGAGTTGGGAAATTGTGTTAGATGTAAATATAAACGGAATACAATGATTTGCAAATCCTTTTCAACCCATATTCAATTGAATGCACTTCAAAGACAAGATATTTGATGTTCAAACTCATACTCTGTATTTTTTTTGCAAATAATAATTAACATAAAGTTCATGGCTGCAACACGTGCCAAAGTAGTTGGGAAAGGGCATGTTCACCACTGTGTTACATCACCTTTTCTTTTAAAAACACTCAATAAACGTTTTGGGAACTGAGGAAACTAATTGTTAAAGCTTTGAAAGTGGAATTCTTTCCCATTCTGGTTTATGTAGAGCTTTAGTCGTTCAACCGTCCGGGGTCTCCGCTATTTTTCGCTTCATAATGCGCCACTCATTTTCGATGGGAGACCGGTCTGGACTGCAGGCGGGCCAAGAAAGTACCCGCACTCTTTTTTTACGAAGCCACGCTGTTGTTACACGTGCTGAATGTGGCTTTGGCATTGTCTTGCTGAAATAAGCAGGGGCGTCCATGAAAAAGAAGGCGCTTAGATGGCAGCATATGTTGTTCCAAAATCTGTATGTACCTTTCAGCATTAATGGTGCCTTCACAGATGTGTAAGTTACCCATGCCTTGGGCACTAATGCACCAACATACCATCACAGATGCTGGCTTTTGAACTTTGCGTCAATAACAGTCTGGATGGTTCGCTTCCCCTTTGGTCCGGATAACACAATGTCAAATATTTCCAAAAACAATTTTAAATGTGGACTCGTCAGACCATAGAACACTTTACCACTTTGCATCAGTCCATCTTAGATGATCTCAGGCCGAGAGAAGCCGGCGGCGTTTCTGGATGTTGTTGATAAATGGCTTTCGCTTTGTGTGGTAAAGCTTTACCTTGCACTTAAAAGATGTAGCGACAAACTGTATTTAGTGACATTGGTTTACTGAAGTGTTCCTGAGCCCATGTGGTAATATCCTTTAGAGATTTATGTTGGTTTTTGATACAGTGCCGTCTGAGAGATCGAAGGTCACGGTCATTCAATGTTGGTTTCCAGCCATGCCGCCTATGTGGAGTGATTTCTCTAGATTCTCTGAAACTTTTGATGGTATTATGGACCGTAGATGTTGAAATTTCTTGCAATTGCACTTTAAGAAACGTTTTTCTTAAACTGTTTGACTATTTGCTCACGCAGTTGTGGACAAAGGGGTGTACCTCGCCCCATCCTTTCTTGTGAAAGATGAAGCATTTTTTGGGAAGCTGTTTTTATACCCAATCATGGCACCCACCTGTTCCCAATTAGCTTGCACACCTGTGGGATGTTCCAAAGTAAGTGTTTAATGAGCATTCCTCAACTTCATCAGTATTTATTGCCACCTTTCCCAACTTCTTTGTCACGTGTTGCTAGCATCTAATTCTAAAGTTAATGATTATTTGTAAAAAAAAAAAAGTTTATCAGTTTGAACATCAAATATGTTGTGTTTGTAGCATATTCGACTGAATATGGGTTGAAAATGATTTGCAAATCATTGTATTCCTTTTATATTTACATCTAACACAATTTCCCAACTCATATGGAAACGGGGTTTGTAATTAAAGCTTATATCACATGATGTTCTACCAAACACTTACTCTGTTCCTGTCCTCATCAGGCCTTCTTGCACTGGATGGAAGACAAGCCAAGTCCTGCAGCAGAGGAGGCGTCCATTCCTAAACATGCTGAATCCTTCTATGCAGCCAAAGTGTGGCTGCAGAGAGGCCACACCATGCTGCAAGTTAATGAACTGTAACAAACAAGAGGCCTGCATGCAAGAAGTTCTCAGTTTGCATAACTTTTTTTATGTACATTTTCTCACGTATGAATACATACCGCAAATAGATTATCTTCTCTACACTATATGGGTCTTATTTTAAAAAAAGGTGTGTGATTGCACAAATTCTTTCCCTCGACATAAGTCAGTCACTGTGCGCCCTCACCCAAGATGCTCATTCTGGGTGCCGCAACGCTTAAATGTTCTTAAATTCTGACCTTCTGCGGATTCGACTTTTGCTCCTACACGCCTCTTCTGAGGCTGCAATAAGTCCAGCGCCCCTGAAAGGTGAAATATTATATTGCACTTGAAGTTTGGATGCAGAGTAAACCACACATGATAACATAAACTTCCAGAAAACTATCATGTCTTTTCTGATCGCTTCAATTGAGACACTTGCAAACATCAATTGAGATGAGGATAAAAGAACCATAATGCCACTATTAATTATCAAAAATCTAACTGCACATTATTTTCCCGTGAGTGCCATCACAGTGGAAAGGGGACCGTGTATAGAATTAATCGTAATTGGACATCCTGGTACTAACAAATGTAATAATTTCATCTGGACCGTCATTAGTAAACTGTGTGACATTTACTGTAATAGCAAATACATACACAACCAAAAACCAGTGAAGTTGGCATGTTGCGTGATTCATAAATAAAAACAGAATACAATGATTTGCAAATGCTTCTCAACTTATATTCAATTAAATAGACTGTAAAGACAAGATATTTAATGTTTGAACTGAAAAACTTATTTTTTTGTGTGCAAATAATCATTAACTCAGAATTCAATGGCAGCAACACATTGCAAAAAAGTTGGCACAGGGGTAATTTTACCACTGTTACATGGCCTTTCCTTTTAACAACACTCAGTTAACGTAATTTTTGAAGTGGAATTCTTTCCCGTTCTTCTTACACGGGATGAGCGTGTGTGAAAATACAAATTAAAAAAATATTCGTAACTTCGAACGCGGAAAAAACTAATTTGCTCAAACGAGAGGATAGAGCTTCATGTGCACGAGTATCGGGAGAAAAGGCTATCATACTGGCTGGAAGCCATCAGGAAAGAAAATGACTCACAATCTCAGTTGTAGTCCTTTTTTTTTCAATGTGTTGCCGAAGAGCGTTTCACCACCAAACTCATCAAAGCATGCCTTTATTGGCCTTGTACACTTATAGTGATGTTGAACAGAAAACGGGTTTGTTACCACACTGCTGGAAGCTAAAATTTGCCTACAATCTCTTGGTAAAGGGGATTATTCAAATTTAGGGGTACCCAAGAAGCTCTTGCCCAGGGGTTGGCAACCTTTAATATCAAAAGAGTCTTTCATCCTTCTTTTCCACAAGCAGTCTGCAGTCTTTAAATACAACACAGCTTATGAACTTTTAAAAGTTTTACTCTTTCTAACAGAAAAGAACAACAAATAAAAGTGCGATGTGCATGCGTAGATTTTTTTTTGTTTTCTAGTTCTTCACCACATATCAAACACACGGGTAAGCAAGTGACGTTGGCAGTAACGGCACAGAAATCTCTCCATGCAAAAGTAAACTACAGTGTGGCAAAAACGTATTTAGTCAGCTACCGATTGTGCAAGTTCTCCCACTTAAAATGATGACAGAGGTCTGTAATTTTCATCATGGGTACACTTCAACTGTGAGAAACAGAATGTGAAAAAAAAATCCAAGAATTCACATTGTAGGAATTTTAAAGAATTTATTTGTAAATTATGGTGGAAAATAAGCATTTGGTCAACCATTCAAAGCTCTCACTGATGGAAGGAGGTTTTGGCTCAAAATCTCACGATAAATAGCCCCATTCATTCTTTCCTTAACACGGATCAATCGTCATGTCCCCTTAGCAGAAAAACAGCCCCAAAGCATGATGTTTCCACCCCCATGCTTCACAGTAGGTGTGGTGTTCTTGGGGTGCAACTCAGTATTCTTCTTCCTCCAAACACGACGAGTTGAGTTTATACCAAAATGGATACATGGATGGTACAGCAGAGGATTGGGAGAATGTCATGTGGTCAGATGAAACCAAAATACAACTTTTTGGTCACAGTTGAAGTGTACCTATGATGAAAATTACAGACCTCTGTCATCATTTTAAGTGGGAGAACTTGCACAATCGGTTGCTGACTAAATATTTTTTGCCCCACTGTACTTTCCTATAGAAATGTGGATGTGTTTATGGGTTAGCATACAGCAGAGGTTGCATACTCAAGAAGCTGACATCCAACACTGGCTCCTGCTCATTTTTTTTTTTTTGCCTTCCTTGCGTTCATCCAATCACTAGTCAGAATTTAGCCTGTACACATTCACAGCCTCACAGACAGTTGGTAATGTATAGAGCTCTTTTAAAAATGCTAAAAGCAAACAACAAGGAGGGTATAGAACGGCATGTGGTAATAAAGCCGTGGGTTGCCGACCCATGATTAAGGTGTGTCTTAATAATTTGGTCCGTAACGTGTACCATAAATGTTTTTTTTGCCCTGTCCAGCTTCTCAGGCAAATCATATAGTTAATGTAGATGCCGACATCGGCTGTACACATTTACTTTACAAAAGAGAAGTGTGGGATACTTCTCTTGTTGCCTTATTTGTGTTTGACTTTATTAAATGTATTTATATCATTATATGGTGCAGCCGGGCCGGAGCAGGAGGGGATAGAGAGAGAAAAAAAGGAAGACAGAGGGGGAACTTGTGGGGACAAGAGGAGGATTAGACAGAGAGACGACATCAACAGCAAACACAACAATAATAGAACAACATCAGCAAATAGGATGTGCACAAATATGATGGTAAAAGTGACAGCAAATAAGCAGTTAGTGAAATAAATAAACAGAAATCACAATGAGCATTATTACACTATACATGGAGCAATACAAATACCAATAGAAATAGCACTATTCATAATGAATAATAACAATAATTACCTCTATTATCAACAATACAATTGTCCAAAAGCAACAATACACATGATAACTTGAAATACAAAAGAAAGCAGAAAAAAGTAGGAGAAGAACGAGAAGCCAGCTATACCATGAATTGATTAACGTGGAACCCGACTTAAACAAGTTGAAAAACTTATTCGGGTGTTACCATTTAGTGGTCAATTGTACGGAATATGTACTGAACTGTGCAATCTACTAATAAAAGTAACAATCAATCAATCAATCAAAATTAACATTGTATATTGTTGTAGTAACAATATGTTAAGCTTTGTCAGTGTGCCATGTGTTACCCAGTTTTCCCAAGGGCAACAACGTTAATACGTGTTTGATGAAACGAAATGATATGCATGAGTGTATGTATGTATATGTACTTGTATATGTATGTTTGTACAGTGAATGTACAGTGGGGCAAAAAAGTATTTAGTCAGCCACCGCTTGTGCAATTTCTCCCACTTAAAATGATGACAGAGGTCTGTAATTTTCATCATAGGTACACTTCAACTGTGAGAGACAGAATGTGAAAAAAAAATCCAGGAATTCACATTGGAGGGATTTAAATAATTTATTTGTAAATTATGGTGGAAAATAAGTATTTGGTCAACCATTCAAAGTTCTCACTGATGGAAGGAGGTTTTGGTTTAAAATCTCACGATACATGACCCCTTTCATTCTTTCCTTAACACGGATCAATCGTCCTGTCCCCTTAACAGAAAAACAGCCCCAAAGCATGATGTTTCCACCACCATGCTTTACAGTAGTTATGGTGTTCTTGGGATGCAACTCAGTATTCTTCTTACTCCAAACACGACGAGTTGAGTTTATACCAAAAAGTTCTATTTTGGTTTCATCTGACCACATGACATTCTCCCATGTGCTCTCCGGGCACTTCAGACGGGCCTGGACATGCACTGGCTTAAGCATGGGGACACATCTGGCACTGCAGGATTTGATTCCCTGTCAGTGTAGTGTGTTACTGATGGTAACCTTTGTTACTTTGGTCCCAGCTCTCTGCAGGTCATTCACCAGGTCCCCCCGTGTGGGTCTGGGATTTTTGCTCACCGTTCTCATGATCATTTTGACCCCACGGGATGAGATCTTGCGTGGAGCCCCAGATCAAGGGAGATTATCAGTGGTCTTGTATGTCTTCCATTTTCTGATAATTGCTCCCACAGTTGATTTTTTCACACCATGCTGCTTGCCTATTGTAGATTCACTCTTCCCAGTCTGTTGCAGGTCTACAATTATTTTCCTGGTGTCTTTCGACAGCTCTTTGGTCTTGGCCATAGTGGAGTTTGGAGTCTTACTGTTTGAGGCTGTCGACAGGTGTCTTTTATACAGATAACGAGTTCAAACAAGTGCCATTAATACAGGTAACGAGTGGAGGACAGAAGAGCTTCTTAAAGAAGAAGTTACAGGTCTGTGAGAACCAGAGATCTTGCTTGTTTGAAGTGACCAAATACTTATTTTCCACCATAATTTACAAATAAATTATTTAGAATTCCTACATTGTGAATTCCTGGATTTTTTTTTCACATTCTGTCTTTCACAGTTGAAGTGTACCTATGATGAAAATTCCAGACCTCTGTCATCATTTTAAGTGGGAGAACTTGCACAATCGGTGGCTGACTAAATACTTTTTTGCCCCACTGTAAATAAACAGTATGTACAGTATGTAAACAACCCCTTTAATATATTTATACAAAAGCAAAAAAACGCTGGGGTCAAAATGTTGGCATTATTAACTGCAGCTGTCGGCAGTCTGCTGATATAGTTTGTATTACATCCCCAAGATGGCAGTAGCTGCATTTGAAGTATTATGAGTGGTCAGCGCCGTCGGACAGCATTGTTTACAATGAACTCAGCTGTATTAATGCAGACTGCAATTTAATAACAATAGTTCGGTTGTTGCTCTGTTGTGCATGCACATGTTAATAAACGTGGCCAAAGAGCCTACATTTTTCTTTTCACTTTCTCATGCATTCCAAATCATTATAAAACGTATTAAAGAATTGAGTAGATTTGTTGCATTTTTGGAAATAACAGCCTCTCTCCAACTGCCTGCTTTCCATTACCGACCCCATCTTCTCTGTGGTCATTATTAGAGCATGTTTAAAAATAGCCAGTTTGAACGTTTTATGCACTTTTATGTGTTAGCTGTCTCTTTGTCCTTATTAGGTGGTATCGTATTACAGTGTACAAATAAACACGGCATGTAACAGTTAATTAGAAGGTTCACTTTTGTTTTATTGTTACTGAACACATTTTTTCACTACAAAAATAGTTGATCTTTGACACCTCACAGCAGTGCACAGATTACTTAGTCCAAAAATAAATGTTTTAATATTGCATTTCTCCTGAGATGGTAAATGTGTTCTACAACACAATCAACTGAGTTCATCTTTGCAGCTACATTGGCTTCACAGTTTTTACGGCTGGTATCATTAAGTTATGCACGTCTAGCATGTAATTACAGTTCTTTAAGGCTATTTCAACAGCCTCTCTGGATGAAGGCTAATTGAAAAGCGTACTTTCTTGCTCGAGGAAAAAACACCTCAGTGTATTCGGCAAGCAAGGCACAACTGTTTTTTTTAAAGGTGTTCCTCACTGTCAAGCAAAACTTATAACATCTGGGTCACATCTTGACCTAGCCGCCCGCGCTTGGTCCGTGTGTTAATGTGAGCTAACATCGTTCCAAGTCTTCATGTGAGCTAGCCTCGTTCACGTCAGCATTCACCTTAAAGTCCTCTCTCACTTCATTTTGTGTGTCCTCGTGTAGTTGTCTAGTCCTACTCCCACATAGTAGTCCTCTCTTGGCCGGTCTTACAAAGCCCAGGAACACAGCACTCACCGCCATGCCAGCCGCACAGGAGTAAAAGGCCGATCCGTAGTTTTGAGTAATGTCCACTAACACACCTAAAGGTAGAATCACATGAAAGTGAAGTTAAGTGTACTTACTCAACACATACTTAACTATGAAGTACACTGACGGACACAGACACAAATCAATTACACCAGTGGTTCTCAAACTTTTTTCACCAAATACAGAAAAAACTTTGGCTCTCCAGGTATCACCATAATGACTAACATTAAAATACAGTAGCACGGTAGGCCTAAGTATTCATTGACAACAAGGCAGACATTTTTAGTAGAAGTGAAGTGAATTATATTTATATAGCGCTTTGCTCTAATGACTCAAACCGCTTTACATTCTGAAACCCAATATCGAAGTTACATTTAAACCAGTGTGTGTGGCACTGGGAGCAGGTGGGTAAAGTGTCTTGCCCAAGGACACAACGGCAGTGACTAGGATGGCGGAAGCGGGGGTCGAACTTGGAACCCTCAAGTTTCTGGCACGGCCACTCTACCATCCGAGCTATACCCCCCCCCATTTTTTATTAACAAGTATATTTAATATTTATGTCCACTGTAACATTACACAAAGTTTGAACAGTAACACTGTGTTGGAATATAGGAAAATAAAACACTGTAGTTTATCAAGTGATTCTTTAGTGTACCATTTGATGGAACCCGCATTACCACAAGTGGTACATGTACCACAGTTTGAGAACCACTCAATTACACACTGATGGCTTGTGTATTGAGTTATTTAGAGGTTATAGTAATTTAACTTACACAAACTGCACACAGACTACTAAATTCGGTTTATACAATTTAAAAAAAAATATTTGCAGAAATGTGAGGTACTGTACCTTTTAGCATGGCTAAGTGGGTGTGTGTGGAGTGGCTTTGCCTAAGGCTCTTATTGGCGGTTTTGTCAAGTCTGTGCAGTTCCGACTCACATTTGAACTGTCTATGTAAGCTAAAGTGCAGACATTATAGTCACATTTAACAATGTATTTTATTAAAGTTAAAGTTCTACTGATATTCACAGACACACACTAGGTGTGGTGAAATTACACTCTGCATTTGACCCATCCCCTTGTTCCACCCCCTGGGAGGGGAGGGGAGCAGTGGGCTGCAGCGGTGGCCGCACTCGAGAATCATTTTGGTGATTTAACCCCCAATTCAAACCCTTTGTGCGGAGTCCCAAACATTGCTCTAGTTCAGTGGGTCTTAACCAGGGTTCGATCGAACCCTAGGTGTTCGGTGAGTCGGCCTCAGGGGTTCGGCTGAGCCTCTGCCGCAGAGGTTAAGATACACCAGACTCATTGTGTAAATAAAAACTTCTCCCTATTGGCGTATTATGGACACCCCCGAACAATGTTCCCTCTAATTTTCTATCTGATTTTCAGGTGTATAGTTTGTTGTGAGTTCATGCACTGTGTTGGTTTTGTTCTTTGAACAAGGTGATGTTCATGCACAGTTCATTTTGTGCACCAGTAAAAAAAACTATAACTCTGTCTTGAATTTGAAAACTATTTTTATTTTTCACTAAAGAAGGGTTCGGTGAATGCGCATATGAAACTGGTAGGGTTCGGTAACTCCAACAAGGTTAAGAATCACTGCTCTAGTTTCTTATTTTTTGGAGTCTTTAAATATCCTTATCATTTTCAGTATTAATTTGTCAACGTTTTAGAGTTGTTTTTTTAATAAAGGCAAAAAGAGGGTTGCACGTGCGGTTTTTGTGACGTCGTGTTGGTTCGCTTCTGGGTAATATTCCTTGATCATATGAATTCTCAGAGTTCGTTGCTGATCTAGTGACACACGCCGATAATATAATCATAATGGGGGACTTTAATATCCATATGAATACCCCATCGGACCCACCGTGCGTAGCGCTCCAGACTGTAATTGATAGCTGTGGTCTCACACAAATAATAAATGAACCCACGCATCGCAACGGTAATACGATGGACCTAGTGCTTGTCAGGGGCATCACCGTTTCCAAAGTTACGATACTCCCGTATACTAAAGTATTGTCCGATCATTACCTTATAAAATTCGAGGTTCAGACGCATGATCGTCAAACTAATAATAATAATACCTGCTATAGCAGCCGCAACATTAATACAGCCACAACGACAACTCTTGCTGACCTACTGCCCTCGGTAATGGCACCATTCCCAAAGTATGTGGGCTCTATTGATAACCTCGCTAACAACTTTAACGACGCCCTGCGCGAAACCATTGATAACATAGCACCGCTAAAGTTAAAAAAGGCTCCAAAAAAGCGCACCCCGTGGTTTACAGAAGAAACTAGAGCTCAGAAATTATTATGTAGAAAGCTGGAACGCAAATGGCGCACGACTAAACTTGAGGTGCACCATCAAGCATGGAGTGATGGTTTAATAACTTATAAACGCATGCTTACCTTAGCTAAAGCTAAATATTACTCAAATCTCATCCACCGTAATAAAAACAATCCTAAATTTTTGTTTAGTACGGTAGCATCGCTAACCCAACAAGGGACTCCTTCCAGTAGCTCAACCCACTCAGCTGATGACTTTATGCAATTCTTTAGTAAGAAAATTGAAGTCATTAGAAAGGAGATTAAAGACAATGCGTCCCAGCTACAACGGGGTTCTATTAACACTGACACGATGGTATATACGGTGGATACTGCCCTCCAAAATAGTTTCTCCCGTTTTGAGGAAATAACATTAAAGGAATTGTTACAACGTGTAAATGGAATAAAACAGACAACATGTTTACTTGACCCTCTTCCTGGGAAACTGATCAAGGAGCTCTTTGAATTATTAGGTCCATCAGTGCTAAATATTATAAACTTATCACTCTCCTCGGGCACTGTTCCCCTAGCATTCAAAAAAGCGGTTATTCATCCTCTTCTTAAAAGACCTAACCTCGATCCTGACCTCATGGTAAATTACCGACCGGTGTCTCACCTTCCCTTTATTTCAAAAATCCTTGAAAAAATTGTTGCGGAGCAGTTAAATGAACACTTAGCGTCTAACAATGTGACCTCGGACTACGTTAAGGTAACGTGTGGAGTTCCCCAGGGTTCGGTCCTTGGCCCTGCACTCTTCAGCATCTACATGCTGCCGCTAGGTGACATCATACGCAAATACGGTATTAGCTTTCACTGTTATGCTGATGACACCCAACTCTACATGCCCCTAAAGCTGACCAACACGCCGGATTGTAGTCAGCTGGAGGCGTGTCTTAATGAAATTAAACAATGGATGTCCGCTAACTTTTTGCAACTCAACGCCAAAAAAACGGAAATGCTGATTATCGGTCCTGCTAGACACCGAACTCTATTTAATAATACAACTCTAACATTTGACAACCAAACAATTAAACAAGGCGACACGGTAAAGAATCTGGGTATTATCTTCGACCCAACTCTCTCCTTTGAGGCACACATTAAAAGCGTTACTAAAACGGCCTTCTTTCATCTCCGTAACATCGCTAAAATTCGCTCCATTCTGTCCACTAAAGACGCTGAGATCATTATCCATGCGTTTGTTACGTCTCGCCTCGACTACTGTAACGTATTATTTTCGGGTCTCCCCATGTCTAGCATTAAAAGATTACAGTTGGTACAAAATGCGGCTGCTAGACTTTTGACAAGAACAAGAAAGTTTGATCACATTACGCCTGTACTGGCTCACCTGCACTGGCTTCCTGTGCACTTAAGATGTGACTTTAAGGTTTTACTACTTACGTATAAAATACTACACGGTCTAGCTCCATCTTATCTTGCCGATTGTATTGTACCATATGTCCCGGCAAGAAATCTGCGTTCAAAGGACTCCGGCTTATTAGTGATTCCCAAAGCCCAAAAAAGGTCTGCGGGCTATAGAGCATTTTCCGTTCGGGCTCCAGGTGGCCATGTACTGCTCGCCTGTGTATCGGCTGGGGACATCTCTGCGCTGCTGGTCCGCCTACGCTTGGGATGGTTTCCTGCTGGCTCCGCTGTGAACGGGACTCTCGCTGCTGTGTCTTGGATCCTCTTTGGACTGGACTCTCGCGACTGTGATGTATCCATTGTGGATTGAACTTTCACAGTATCATGTTAGATCCGCTCGACATCCATTGCTTTCCTCCTCTCTAAGGTTCTCATAGTCATCATTGTCACTGACGTCCCACTGGGTCATTATTGTCACCAATGTCCCACTGGGTGTGAGTTTTCCTTGCCCTTATGTGGGCCTACCGAGGATGTCGTGGTGGTTTGTGCAGCCCTTTGAGACACTAGTGATTTAGGGCTATATAAGTAAACATTGATTGATTGATTGATTGATTGATCAATCAATCTTTGCTGGGACAACACTGCCTTTTGGTTCAATCAATTGAATAAATGAGTTCCTCAATGTGCTTATACAAGTTTAGATTGGGGTAAGTTGTTCATTGACCTATTCAGTGGCCTAGTGGTTAGTGTCCGCCCTAAGATCGGTAGGTTGGGAGTTCAAACCCCGGCCGAGTCATACCAAAGACTATAAAAAAATGGGACCCATTGCCTCCCTGCTTGGCACTCAGCATCAAGGGTTAGAATTGGGGGTTAAATCACCGCTGCTGCCCACTGCCCCCCTCACCTCCCAGGGGATGATTAAGGGGATGGGTCAAATGCAGAGGAAAAATTTCACCACACCTAGTGTGTGTATGACAATAATTGGTACTTTAACTTTAACTTAACTTAACGGGGGAAAAACATCTCTTATATTCTTGTTAGCATTTAAGCTAGCTAGCTAGCTATCCATTAGCATGAGCTTGCTTCTCAAATAAATAGCAGTAGTGTATCGAGGAACCCCTTAAGTTTTTGGACAACCGCTCTATCATACTGTATGAGCCACGCCGTCCCATTTATATACATCATATACAGGTGCTGTTCATATTATTAGAATATCATGAAAAAGTTGATTTATTTCAGTAATTATATTCAGAACGTGAAACTTACATATTATATCAATTCATTACACACATAGTGATATATTTGAAATGTTTATTTCTTTAAATTTTGATGATTAGTACTGACAATTACTGAAAATCCCAAATTCAGTATCTCAGAAAATTAGAATATTAGTTACGACTAGTACCAAAAAATATTTTTTAGAAATGTGGGCCAACTGAAAAGTATGAACATGGAAAGTTTCAGCATGTACGGCAATCAATACTTAGTTGCAGCTCCTTCTGCCTGAATTGCTGCAGCAATACGGCGTGGCATGGAGTCGACCAGTCTGTTGCACTCAGGTGTTATGAGAGCCCAGGTTGCTTTAATAGTGGCCTTTAGCTCTTCAGCATTGTTGGGTCTGGCATCTCGCATCTTCCGCTTCACAATACCCCATAGGTTTTCTATGGGGTTAAGGTCAGGTGAGTTTGCAGGCCTATCAAGAACAGGGATGTCATGGTCCTTAAACCAGGTACTGGTAGATTTGGCACTGTGTGCCAAGTCATGTTGGAAAATGAAATCTTCACCTCCATAAAATTGGTCCGCGGCAGGCAGCATAAAGTGTTCTAAAACTTCCTGGTAGACTGCTGCATTGACTCTATACCTCAGGAAACACAGTGGACCAACACCAGCAGATGACATGGCACCCCAGACCATTACCGATTGTGGAAATTTGACACTGAACTTCAGGCAACGTGGATTCTGTACCTCTCCTGTCTTCCTCCAGACTCTGGGACCTTGATTTCCAAAGGAGATACAAAATTTACTTTCATCTGAAAACATAACTTTGGACCACTCAGCAGCAGTCCAGTCCTTTTTGTCTTGAGCCCAGGCGAGACGCTTTTGACGTTGTCTCTTATTCAAGTGTGGCTTTACACAAGGAATGCGACAGCTGAAGCCCACATCTTGCATACGTCGGTGCGTGGTGGTTCTTGAAGCACTGACTCCAGCTGCAGTCCACTCTTTGTGGATCTCCCCCACCTTTTTGAATCGGTTTTGTTTGACAATCCTCTCCAGGGCGCGGTTATCCCTCTTTCTTGTACACTTTTTTTGACCACATCTTTGTCTTCCCTTCGCCTCTTTATTAATGTGCTAGGACACAGAGCTCTGGGAACATCCAACCTCTTTGGCAATGACCTTTTGTGTCTTGCCCTCTTTCTTTAAAGTATCAATGGTCATCTTTTGGACAGTTGTCAAGTCAGCACTCTTCCTCATGATTGTGTGTCATATAGAATCAAAACGAGAGACCATTTAAAGGCTTTTCCAGGTGTTTTGAGTTAGTTAGCTAATTAGAGTGTGGCACCAGGTGTCTTCAATATCTGACCTTTTCAACATATTCTAATTTTCTGAGATGTTGAATTTAGGGTTTTCATTGGTTGTCAGCTATAATCATCTCCTTTTTGGCAAAAAACACTTGAAATGTATCAGTCTGTTTGGAATGAATGTATACATTCTACACGTTTGACTTTCTAAATGGAATTAATGAAATAAATCAACTTTTTCATGATATTCTAATAATATGACCAGCACCTGTGTGTGTGTATATATATATATATATGTGGCGGGTCATAGGCGGTCTCATATCCATAAGAAGGTTTTTCCTTTTATGATGTCATAAATACCGAGAACTTCGAAACCAACGCAATGCCTATCCCTCAAAACTGAGCAAACTTATTAGTGGGATCAGATTTTTCTCACGTATGGTGGTCATAATCTGCAATTGTTGTCTATGAATGTTCTAATTCATTCAGGTCATTGTCATCTCAGGGCATTCAATCGATCGAAACTGGACTGTTTGGTTTGTCTTTGAAGACATTTCACCTCTCATCCGAGTAGGCTTCATCAGTTCATGCTCATAGACTTAGATTGGTCAGATGTAATCTAGCGGCGGGTGCCATAAACCCAGGGTTTGGGGGTTTTGACATCAGCCACTAGACTACATCTGACCAATCTAAGTCTATGAGCATGAACTGATGAATCCTACTCGGATGAGAGGCAAAACGTCTTCCAAGACAAACCAAACAGTCCAGTTGTGATCGATTGAATGCCCTGAGAGATCTGCAACTGTTCTGAAATCTACTGTTGGGGACAGAGCCCGAGGTAGTACTGTAATTTCATAGAAGCTACACTGGATGTGGTAAACCCGGTACTGTGTCTGAATAACAAATACTATGTCAAAATATTTGATGTACAAGAGATGTTATTTACCTCCAAGAGGGGGTCCAGCAAGTCCAGCAAAGCTTTGTATGAACACATAGACTCCAGCAGCAGCGGACATCCTCTCCAAGCCCACCACGTCTTCTTCTGCCAGCATAGGAATATGCGTACATGATAAGGTCCCCATGAAGAACCCGTACACTGAGCAGCAAACTGCCAGGCCGTAGAACTCAGTGACCAGAGTAAATCCAAGCAGATCGACCGCCATGAAAATCACACAGACCAGCAAGACAAGGAGTTTCCTCTCCCGGACTTGCTTGTGTGTTAGAACCCATCCAATTAAAAAGCGACCAAGGATTTCAGCCACAGCCATTATGGACAGCATGTAGGTGGCGCGATCACGCTCAACGCCTCGACTCACGCTCAATTCAATAATGTAGAGTTGAGGGCCAAAGAAGCCCAGTGTGGCAAACAGACCAAAGAGCGAGTAGAAGATGAAGCTGCACTCTTTGAGGATGGAGAAGTCCAGAAGTGTACATTTGTCATCATCTTTAATCACTTGTTTCTCTCCATTATTGTTTCTAGCTTCAGCTTCTTCATTCGTACCCAGGGGCAACTCTGTGCTTTCTTCTTTTTCTAATAAAGTCCTGTCCTCTATGTAGCCATTGATTTTGTCATACTGGACCTCATCCGCGTTCCCATGTGTGCTTTGGTCTTCTGCATTCTTTAGGGAGGATCTGTCCGTGTCTGTCTCTTGGGTTCTTTGGGGTTTGATAGAGATTGGCCGAAGCACGGCGCCACAAAAAATGATGGTCCCTTGCAAGATCCCTATGACTAACATTGTGTGACGCCAGCCAAAAAAACCTTTCAATGAGGATAACCCTGTAAAGAATCATTAGAGAGTAAGTTTTGGAACTTTTGACTGTGGTTGTGAAGAGAACTTACCTGGGGCAAGAGCGAACATGGACAGGGCCTCTCCAGTTGAGGATATGGCTATGACCAGTGACCTTCGCCGTAAAAAATAATGGGATAGGATTGTCACGGTGGGCAGGAAGGTCAGGCAGTAGCCAAAACCTGCAAGAAGGGATAAGATATTTGGAAAAATCAAGGCTGCGTTTCGAAGACAAAAGGAAGTAATCCCATACCTACGATCAAGCCGTATGTGAGGTACATTTGATTGATCGAGGACGTAAAACTTGTAGTAATGGTGCCCAAGGAAACGAGAAGACCTCCGAACATGACGACAAGTTGGAAGCCAAATCGTTTGGTCAACATGGAGGAGAGGGGACCTGCATGGTGATAGCATGTGCAGTGTTAGAAATAGAAAGAGGGCTGTGGTAGGAATCTTAATATCAGCCCCTCAGAATGAACGCGGTAACTAAACTTGGAACCTGCACAGAAGCATTTAAATCTGAAGTTAGACTATTTGGTAATCAACCAGGATATTCGATGAATGTAACTACATTTCTAAAACAAACTATTGTCGGATTACTGTTATGCATATCAATGTACGGTTAACAGGCTGACAACACAAGTGTAGCATAATGCCGTGATTCTCAAACTATGGTACATACACCACCTTCCTGCTTGGCACTCTGCATCAAGGGTTGGAATTGGGGGTTGAATCACTTTGATTCTTAAGTGGGGCCACCGGTGCTGCTCACTGCACCCCTCACCTCCCAGAGGGTGGAACAAGGGGATGGGTCAAATACAGAGGATAATTTCACCACACCTTGTGTGTGTGTTTGTGTGAGTGTGACTATCAGTGGTACTTTAACTTTTTAACTAGTGGTACGCACGCTCCACCTAGTGGTATGCTAAAGAATCACTTGATTAAAGTACAGTGTTTCATTTTCCTATATTGAAACACAGTGTTACTGTTCAAACTGTGTGTAATGTCACAGTGGCCAAAATATGAAATATACTTGTTTAAATACAACCTCTGCCTTGTTGTTAATGAATACTTAGACCTACTGCGCTACTGAATTTTAATGTTAATCATTATGGTAGTACAGCCAATTTTTTTCTGAGGTGGTAATTTGTGAAAACAGTTTGAGAACCACCGCTCTAATGTGATCACGCCTCGCCAGGCATATCCTCCTGAAAGCCAGCGTCCTCTGCAGTGGACATTTTTGTTTTGAATAACGAGGATTTTTCTTCCATAATTTGTGAAAAATGGACTAAAAACAAACACAGCAGAAAACACTGATACCTGTCCCCTTTTATGAAATAAATCAAAGTCGATAGATACAGTTTCTCACACGTGCACACAATGTTTGAATGATTGATTGAGACTTTATTTAGTAGATTGCACAGTACAGTACATATTCCATACAATTGACCACTAAATACTGACGCCCAAATAAGTTTTCCAACTTGTTTAAGTCGGCGTCCACGTTAATCAATTCATGGTATAAATATATAATAATATATATGTCACATTAATACAGTCTAGTGTAATACAGTAAATCAAATTAAATGGGACGAACGAAAATGAATTGAAAAATAACATCAAATGGAAGGAAATGAATGATGTTTAGGAAACATGAATTCGTGTCTTCAAGGGACAATAGTATATAAATGGACCTGAGACATACTTTAGGGTAGTCAGTGGACAGCTTGTATAGCAGTATAGATTCATTGTTCTATGAAAATGACTCAACATGAATTTCCATAATTGTCTTAATAGCTTGCAACTAGGGATGGGCAACATAGCCTAAAATGTAAATTGATATTGCATCTTCTAGTGACGACATTCTACTGTATATCACAATAAATTATTTGGTAAATAAATGATAATAGAAGCATACCAAAAAGGGTCAACAAGGTTCCTAGTTTAGCTGCTGACATATCCAATAACAAATTGCGTCATTAACATTTGTATTTCTATCATTAGAATATTGTTAGTCTATTGCTCATTTACTGTAAATATCTGGTTACTTTCTGTTGTAAAATGACACTTCTTTTAAAATGTAATCAATACTTATTCTTCTGCTGTTTGTCTACCTTACATGCATTTTGGGCAATACTACAAATAATACTATTGTAAAACGTCGATAATTTAATATTCAGGATCATTAAATGATTACATTTTGGATTACAACTGTTATCCGACAAAAACACAGAATGACAGTGTAACAATATCGATTAATATCATTATCATATTCTTTGTTACCTATAATTACATACACACTTTATAATCAACTAAATAGTGCAAAATAACTAAACACAAAAAATACTATTGGCTTTTATTTACTGATTAATAAAATAACAAATAAATCAAAGTCTATAGCTTAGCGGTTAGTTACGCATTTTGTATCCCACGGTGTGTAGTGTAGCATGTTTAACTATTCCTTGTCCCTGAGTCCTCCAGTGATCATGGTAGATGAAAGAAAGAAACAGTTTATTAGCCACAAGTATGGACGCAACATTGCATTTAGGACACGTTTGCTTGTCGCTGTCAAATTACGATACGGCAATAGGGTGTTAAAATTGTGTTTTGTTGTTTGTCTATGCATGGTGCAATCATATATGCGTGACATGTATTATTTATTGGTCTTTCGTTGTGTTTGACTTTTGTAGCTGTAGGTAGGAATAGCGCCTCTGAAGCGGCAGCTGGTTGCATCGGCTCTGTGCACCTTTATTGTTCTTTGGTGTTTTTAAAAAATATTTCCCTCTTGTTTTCATACCGAGGATGGCCATGCTATCTCGTAGTTATTGCATTTTGTTTGTTTCTTACATAGAACAAAGAGAGCAAAGTCTACCATGTGAAACTCATTGTGTCTTAAACACACTTGGCCAAGAAATAAGTTTATTAAATCTAATTCTGATTAAAATCTCTATTGTCAGCCAAATGTATATCATTTATATTGTATATCGTATATATTGTGATGATCCGCTGCCCGGATCATGTTTTCTTTAAGTTTAGGAATCCATTAGTTCTGTTTCAGCACCCCTGTTTTTTTGTTCTTCGTTGCCATGGTTGCTGATCATGTTCACCTGCCTCTGATTAGTGGTCGGGACGCTAACCTGCTCCCGGTCACTAATCAGAGAGCTCAATCAATCAACCAATATACCTCGTCACGTCCGTTGTGTCCTAAGCAAGACACTTCACCCTTGCTCCTCATGGGTTTGATTGATTGATTGATACTTTTATTAGTAGATTGCACAGTTCAGTACATATTTCGTACAATTGATCACTAAATGGTAACACCCGAATAAGTTTTTCAACTTGTTTAAGTCGGGGTCCACGCTAATCAATTCATGGTAAGCGTCTTGCATGGCAGCTCCCTCCATCAGTGTGTGAATGTGTGTGTGAATGGGTAACTGTGGAAGTAGTGTCAAAGCGCTTTGAGTACCTTGAAGGTAGAAAAGCGCTATACAAGTATAACCCATTTATTATTTAAATGCTTCTACTGATGTAGCATCTCTAATTGTTACCAGAAGGGCATGCCAGAGTACTGGAGCCCGAATAGAAAACGCTCTATAGCCCGCAGACTTTTTTTGGGCTCTGGGAATCACTAATAAGCAGGAGTTCTTTGAACGCAGATTTCTTGCCGGGACATATGGTACAATACAATTGGCAAGATAGAGTGGAGCTAGACTGTGTAGTATTTTATACGTAGGTGGTAAAACCTTAAAGTCACATCTTAAGTGCACAGGAAGCCAGTGCAGGTGAGCCAGTACAGGCGTAAGGTGATCAAACTTTCTTGTTCTTGTCAAAAGTCCAGCAGCCGCATTTTGTTCCAACTGTAATCTTTTAATGCTGGACATAGGGAGACCCGAAAATAATACGTTACAGTAATTGGGACGAGACGTAACAAACGCATTAATAATGGTATCAGCATCACTAGTGGACAAAATGTAAGGAATTTTAGCGATATTACGGAGGTGAAAGAAGGCCGTTTTAGTAACACTCTTAATGTGTGCCTCAAACGAGAGAGTTGGGTCGAAGAAAATACCCAGATTCTTTACCGAGTCGCCTTGTTTAATTGTTTGGTTGTCAAATGTTAAAGTGGTATTATTAAAAAATAGGTGTCGGTGTCTAGCAGGACCGATAATCAGCATTTCCGTTTTCTTGGCGTTAAGCTGCAAAAAGTTAGCGGACATCCATTGTATGATTTCTTTAAGACACGCCTCCAGCTGACTACTATCCGGCGTGTTGGTCAGCTTTAGGGGCATGTAGAGTTGGGTGTCATCAGCATAACAGTGAAAGCTAACACCGTATTTGCGTATGATGTCACCTAGCGGCAGCATGTAAATGCTGAAGAATGCAGGGCCAAGAACCAAACCTTGGGTAACTCCACACGTTACCTTAACATAGTCCGAAGTCACATTGTTATGGGAGACGCACTGCATCCTGTCAGTAAGATAAGAGTTAAACCAAGGCAAGGCTAAGTCTGACATACCAAGACATGTTTTCATACGCTGTAATAAAATATTATGATCGACGGTATCGAAAGCAGCGCCAAGATCCAGAAGCAGCAACATAGATGACTCATCAGAATCCATTGTTAGCAATAGATCATTAGTCATTTTTGCAAGGGCTGTCTCCGTAGAGTGATTTGCCCTGAAACCGGATTGAAAGGTTTTTCAGAGATTGTTAGACGCAAAGTTTTCATTTAGCTGCTGTGCAACAATTTTTTCGAGGATTTTCTAAACAAACGGAAGGTGGTCGGTAGTTTACCATCAGGTTAGGCTCGAGGTTAGGTCTTTTGAGCAGGGGATGAATAACCACTTTTTTGAATGAGAGAGGAACAGTACCAGAGGAAAGTGATAAGTTTAAAATATTTAGCACTGATGGACGTAATAATATAAAAAGCTCCTTGATAAGTTTCCCAGGAAGTGGGTCAAGTAAACATCGTGTTGGTTTTATCTCATTCTCACGCCGTGCTATTCATTCTTGCCTGTCGCCACACTCTCTCTGGCTGTTTTGTTTGCTTCTTGCCCCTTATTCCTTTGCTAGTTTTTATATAGCGTTCCTATGTTTTGTATTATTGCCTAGTTATAATAATAAAAAACCCTTTTTCTTACCTACATGATGCATCCGAACATCCATCTGCATCTTGGGGAAACAAGTAACATACTGTATATCACGCAACCCTACTGGCACCACAATTAAGCATACAGCACGCAGTGCCCATGTCAAAATTGTGTCCAAAGTGTGAATATTAAACCTCATTATTATCTAACACTGCCTTGATCCTCTTGGACATGGACTTCAATTTCATGAGATAAGTGCGCCAACTAGTTATTCCAGACTCACCATTGAAGGTCATAACAAAAACACAGATGGAAACAATCCAGGACACTCTGCTGTTGCTTTCCCTGAACTCCTCCATCAGGTCTTGCAGGAAGATGCCAAAACTCTTAATGGTGCCATAGGTGAAGACCTCCACCAAGAAAAAGGCCACAGCCACCACCCAGCCCCAGCCTCCATCTGGGACCTCAGTGTACTCTTTCGGCCTCAATATTTTGGGTGTCCTGAGCCCACACAGCATTATTTCCTGGAAAACAAAACGTTAACAACTTTAAAGGGCAGTTCCATGGCGATGGTATTAGTATCAGATCTGTACTAGTATAATGAGATGTGTGTTTATTTTCACAAATACAATGTTTTGTTTTGCTCCGGATGTGTTGTTGACTTTGTTATATCCACTGGGCAAACCTACTACTGCTGGACCAGTCCGCTACAGCAGCCTCACCTCCCCAGATGTATAATCAAGGGATACAGGTCTGGAGAAACAGGACCTCCCTGTTGCCATGGCGAACCGCAAAGTGTGGCGGCGTGTAATCGAGTGCGCCCTGGCCCGTTTCATAATTATTTGTGTTCCGGTGCCTCCTGCTGTCATTGTCTTTCTTTGGGGCGGTATAGCTCGGTTGGTAGAGTGGCCGCACCATCAACTTGAGGCTTCCAGGTTCGATCCCCGCTTCCGCCATCCTAGTCACTGCCATTGTGTCCTTGGGCAAGACACTTTACCACCCACACTGGTTTAAATGTAACTTAGATATTGGGTTTCACTATGTAAAGGGCTTTGTGTCACTAAAGAAAAAGATCTATGTAAATATAATTCACTACACTTCTGTTTTTTTCTTTCAGTTGCCATGGTTCCCAGGGGAAGGCGGGAGTGACGACATCAGGTGTTTTCAATCACCGTCTGCCTATTTAGTTTCATCTCATGCACATGTTGGTGCGGGATCTTTCCACGTTGTTCCTACACATACTGTAGCTCCACACCCACTCGGCTCGCTTCCAGTCCTCCTGCTTGAGTTGTGCGTTCCCGTTTCCGTAAGTTTGTATCCTTCCGCTTTCCCCCTTGCGGTCTACTTTTGTTTGTTACATGTTTTACTTGTACTGTTTTCATTCCATTGCCTGTCTCCCGCCAGCGGAATTGTCTTTTTGTTTTTCACCCTTCTAGCCCAGCGTAGTTTAAAGTTAAAGTACCACTGATAGTCACTAGGTGTGGTGAAATTATTTTATGCATTTGACCCATCCCCTTGTTCCACCCCCTGGCAGGTGAGTGGAGCAGTGAGCAGCAGCGGTGGCCATGCTCGGGAATTATTTTGGTGATTAAACCTCCAATTCCAACCCTTAATGCTGAGTGCCAAGCCCCAGGAGGCAATGGGTCCCACTTTTTATAGCCTTTTATGATTTTGTCCTATCCTTCCCCGTTCATAATTTTTGTTATTATTCCATTTACAGTGAAATTGAATGGACTCTTTTTTGTATATTCGCCTCTATGGTATTTTTGGGATTCTCCTCTGGAGTAGAAGCGTAACAAACTTTGTTTATAAACTGAGGGAATAGGTTAGAAGGAGGGTTTTGGGGCAAGACGCCAAATGTTTTTAATGAGTTAGTTATTTTGCATTGTTGACTTTATTTCACCCAATATGGAATAAGATAAGAGAAAACAAATGGATGTTGTTTTATAGCTCGGTTGGTAGAGCGGCCGTGCCAGCAACTTGAGGGTTGCAGGTTCCGATGCCCGCTTCCGCCATCCTAGTCACTGCCGTTGTGTCCTTGGGCAAGACACTTTACCCACCTGCTCCCAGTGCCACCCACACTGGTTTAAATGCAAAAATTAGATATTGGGTTTCACTATGTAAAGCGCTTTGAGTCACTACAGAAAAAGCGCTATATAAATATAATTCACTTCACTTCACTATTAAATGGGCTGTTAAAACGGGCTACAATCCGGCCCTCTTCCTGTTATGTCCTACAGATATACACAGCAAAAATAATGATTGTGTATTGCAAAAGCAGTGTTTGTAATAGTCGGATTTCACTTACCGATTCAACAGGATTAAAACAACCTGCACCTAAGCATCTGTTTTGTTTCATTACTTCCGTTCTTGATGATCCTGTTGATGTATGGGCAGGTGCAGTTTAACTTGTAATTGTGACGAACATTGACATTTATTTTTTTAAATCTGTTCTCGAAAACCATTACTGGTAGTGTTCTTAAATTACATTATCTTGGTTTGATGTGTAGTTTTGAACCGTTGACATTGTTGCATGTCTGGAATTTATTTTTTCTGCTATGGTGTTTGTTGTTGTTCCCGCCCCGCTTAGTTGACCTCCCTTTATCGTTGAAAATATTAGAATAATATCCCCCTTCATTAGTGCTACGTTTGTGTTAGGAACTCTCATGGCTGCCGTAGTAGTGAATCCAAGATGCAGGAACCAGGAGAGCAACGGGAATGTAAGATGATTTTAATAACATAAACAGAGAAGGAAACAGTTTTGCATGTAAGGTTCTCAAACATAAATCAATCCTCGAGTGTTGAGAAGCAGGCCAGGCTGGAATAAATGGAAGCCTGCCGATTAGCACTAGCTGTGGACTGGCTGCCAATCAAAAGCAGGTGAGGGGAAAACAGCGCTCAGCGGGACAAGCAGGAAATTGAAGCAGAACAAGAGCGCTCATAGGAAGTGAACACAAAATAAGGAAGCACAAACAGAAATGAAGTGACAGATCGTCACAGTTTGTACCGTAAACTTTTTTCGTTTGTTCTAAAATAAATTCTGACATGTGACTACATCCGGCTCCCCCACCTTGTCAAAATCTTCCCAAACTACACTAGTGATGCAAAATTTTTGTCAAAATATTATAGTTTTTATGGTATTATTATTATTCACCCCTCCCTTGTCAAATCCTCCAAAAACATGTTCCATTTGTTTGTGCTGTGAACTTATTTTGTTTAACTACCATAGTTTTATTTTAGTTGCCGTTCCCATGCACTTGATTGGATTTGTGAAGCGAAGAGAATTATATTTATATAGCGTGTTTTTTTTTCTAGTGACTCAAAGCGCTTTACATATTGACACCCATTATCCAAGTTACATTTAAACCAGTGTGGGTGGCACTGGGAGATGGTGGGTTAAGTATCTTGCCCAAGGACACTACAGCAGTGACTCAAAAGGCGGAAGCGAAAGTCGAACCTGGAACCCTCAAATAGCTGGCACCGCCGCTCTACCAATCGAGCCACGCCGTCCCCCACCCCGGCCATATATTTTTTTAATATTTCGGCTAAACCGTACTGGTTGTTAAAAAGTCTGATTAACACATCTAGATAATGAGATTGAAAACCATTTCTCTCAAGTGGGTGTGGGCCCTTCGTATCACGCATGCGGATACCCTTCAACCAAAACGTAGGCAATAACTCCCCAAAAATTGAGGACAGCATTTCGGAGCACCAATTTTTGTATTTAGAAGACTGTATATTTTCTTCAACAGATTAAAATAACTGAACATTTTGAAGTGCATCAATGGGAGAAAATAAAGAAACAGATTTATTCAAGAAAGTAGCTAAGAAAATGGACGACAGGACAAAAACGAGTGAGATGGAAGTGAAGGAAAAGTATAGAAGGCGTACACAAACCTCTTCACACTGCATTGGTGCCCTTCAAACAGATTCACTTTTTTGATTAACTCTGTATTCTGCACAACTGGCAAGATTGTACAGAACAAACGTTCATCGGAAGTGGCATTCACAGCACCTGAGGGTCTTGTGAGATGATGCTGGCTGCTGCAAGCTCATTATTAGGAAAAAATGACCGACAGGAAGACGAGAAACACTTTTTATTTCAACAGAATCTCGCACTGTACCTGCTGTCAAAACTCAAAAGACCGACTGCACAAATCCTATCTTCACGATAGACAAAATTAGAGTTTCAGAAAGCTGGCGTGCACAAGCTAGCAAGGTACGGAATGCTCCGCCAATGTATTTCTTGTAAAGTGTATAAAAACGAGTATGGAAGCTGGACAACTACTTTCATGTGGTATTGGACAGAAAGAAATACTTTTTTTCTCCATTTGAGAATGCAGACGTTATCAGCACTACTTTCTTGATTACAAACCCCGTTTCCATATGAGTTGGGAAATTGTGTTGTATAAACGGAATACAATGATTTGCAAACCATTTTCAACCCATATTCAGTTGAATGCACTACAAAGACAACATATTTAATGTTAAAACTGATAAACATTTTTTTGGGGCAAATAATCATTAACTTTAGAATTTGATGCCAGCAACACGTGACAAATAAGTTGGGAGAGGTGGCAAAAAATACTGATAAAGTTGAGGAATGCTCATCAAACACTTATTTGGAACATCCCACAGGTGGGCAGGCTAATTGGGAACAGTTGGGTGCCATGATTGAGTATAAGAGCAGCTTCCATGAAATGCTAAGTAATTCACAAACAAAGATGGGGTGAGGGTCACCACTTTGTAAGCAAATTGTCGAACAGTTTTAGAACAACATTTGCCAATGAGCTATTGCAAGGAATTTAGGGATTTTACCATCTACGGTCCGTAAAATTATCAAAAAGTTCAGAGAATCTGGAGAAATCACTGCTCTACATAAAACAAGAATGGGAAAGAATTCCACTTTCAAAGCTTCAACAATTAGTTTTCTCAGTTCCCAAAGATTAATTGAGTGTTCTTAAAAGAAAAGGTGATGTAACACAATGGTGAACATGATCTTTCCCAACTACTTTGGCACGTGTTGTTAATGAATACTTAGACCTACTAAGTCAATTATTATTTGCATAAATAAATAAAGTTTGAGTTTGAACATCAAATATCTTGTCTTTGTAGTGCATTCAACTGAATATGGGTTGAAAAGGATTTGCAAATCATTGTATTCCGTTTATATTTACATCTAACACAATTTCCCAACTCATATGGAAACGGGGTTTGTACAATCAATGCAAGTCATCAGAGTCAGGTAATACACCAACTTATATGTTTGCCTTTATGTGCTTGTATTTCCATTAAACACCTTTTCCTTGTTAACAAAAATGTATCTTTCATAAATAAATACATACAAATTATATATATGTATATATGCTGCGATGAGGTGGCGACTTGTCCAGGTTGTACCCCCCCTTCCGCCCGATTGTAGCCGAGATAGGCACCAGCGCCCCCCGCGAAACCAAAGGGAATAAGCGGTAGAAAATGGATGGATATATATATATATATATATATATATATATATATATATATATATATATATATATATATATATAGTGTGTATGTGTATATGAATGAGGTAGGTCACCTTGACTTGGTCAATTGAACAGCAGCTTGCCTGCAGAAAAAGTGTGGGCACCCTTGCTGTAGTGGAAAAGTTAGGTCCGGAGGTCAAAAGGGTAAAGAACCCTTTTGCAGTATTGTATTGAAGCTTGCCAGAAGCATGTGGATGGCTACCAAAAGCACCTTATTGCAGCGAAACTTGCCAGGGGACATGTTACCAAATATTAACATTGCTGTATGTCAGTGTTTTTCAACCACTGTGCCGTGGCACACTAGTGTGCCGTGAGATACAGTACGGTGTGCCATCGGAGATTATGTAATTTCACCTAATTGGGTTAAAATATTTTTTGCAAACCAGTAATTATAGTCTGCAAATTAAGTGTTGTTGTTGAGTGTCTGTACTGTCTAGAGCAGGGGCGCTCACACTTTTTCTGCAGGTGAGCTACTTTTCAATTGACCAAGTCGAGGAGATCTACCTCATTCCTATTTATAATTTATATTTATTTATTTATGAAAGAGACATTTTTGTTAACAAGTTAATGGTGTTTAATGATAATACAAGCATGTTTAACACACATAGATTCCTTTCTTTCATGAAGACAAGAATATAAGTTGGTGTATTTGATTCTGATGACTTGCATTGATTGGAATTAGACAGTGGTGCTGATAACGTCCGCATTTTCAAATGGAGGGAAAAAAAAGTCCTCCTTTCTGTCCAATACCACATGAAAGTGGTTCGATTTGGCATCTCAGTTGTCCAACTTGCATACTCGTTTTTAAACACTTTGTTATGAGAGTAGCATATGTGTGTGTGGCCCTTTAATGTGTGGCAGCAGGTGAGTGACGTCGTTGAGTGTGCGGGTGGGCAAGCAAGTGAGAAAGCGGTCGCTGAGGGCGGGGGAGAAATACATTGGCAGCAAACTCCGTAGCTTGCTAGCTTGTGCACGCTAGCTTTCTGAGACTCTTATTTTGTTAGCACAGGCAGGATGAAACAGGTCTTTTATGGTGAAGACAGGAACTGTGCAGTCGGTCTTTAGCGTTTTGACAGTAGGTACGGAGTCTCTAGAAATAAAATGTGTTTCTCTGCGTCCGCCCTGTTAGTGATTTTTTTCTTAAATATGAGCGTCATCTCACAAGATCCTTGGGTGCCGAGAATGTCAAACAACTGACGAAAGTGAAGTCTTGGTATGATTGATGATTGCTCATTTTTATGTATATTTTTTAATGCCTGGCTTGAGATCGACTGACTCCGAGATCGACCAGTCGATCGCGATCGACGTAATGCCCACCCCTGGTCTAGAGCTTGGCAGAGTAACCGTGTAATACTCTTCCATATTAGTAGGTGGCAGCAGGTAGCTAATAGCTTTGTAGATGTCGGGAACACTGTTTGTCATGATCAACAATATGCATACAAGAGCGGGAGGCAATGTGAAGGTAAAAATTTATTTTAACGCTTAAACCAAAAATAGACAAAAGGCGAGTGCCGCTAAGAAAAGGCATTGAAGCTTAGGGATGGCTGTGCAAAATTAAATTAAAACTGAACTGGCTGCAACGTAAACAAAAACAGAATGCTGGACGACAGCTAAGAATATCAGAGCATGGAGCAGATGGCGTCCACAAAGTACATCTGTACATGACATGAAAACTTAAATAGTTTTAATGGCCAAATCAAAGCAGGTGTGGGGAATAGTGTTCAAGGAAGACATGAAACTGTTACAGGAAAACACCAAAATAGGAGTGCAAGAAAAGAACTAGAAGACAACACACAGGAAAATGTCAAAAGCCTCAAAATAAGTCACAGCGTGATGTGACTGGTCGAGACAGTATACCTACTTTGAGACAAGAGCTATGGTGAAGCCTGGTTGATTATAGTTTGAATTCATATCCAACAATTGCGAAAACGACTTTTTACTGTCAATATTGGCTGCTTAGTTTCCTTTTTCAACGATTTCTGCTGTTTGTGTGCCTCAGGATTTTTTCAATGAAGAAAATGTGACTTGGCTCAGAAAGGTTTTAAAACATTGCTGCATGTATACTTTTGACCCAGCAGATTTGCTCACATTTTTAGTAGACTCATAATAAATTCATAAAAAGAACCAAACTTCAAAAATGTTTTTTGTGACCAACAAGTATGTGCTCCAATCACTCTATCACAAAAAAAAAAAAAAAAAATCAGAGTTGTAGAAATTATTGGAAACTCAAGACAGCCATGACATTATGTTCTTTACGAGTGTATGTCAACTTTTCACCACAACTGTAAATATAAGGGATTCATAAATTCACCATGGGGCGGCATAGCTCGGTTGGTAGAGTGGCCGTGCCAGCAACTTGAGGGTTGCAGGTTCGATTCCCGCTTGTGCCATCCTAGTTACTGCCGTTGTGTCCTTGGGCAAGACACTTTACCCACCTGCTCCCAGTGCCACCTACACTGGTTTGAATGTAACTTAGATATTGGGTGTCACTATGTAAAGCGCTTTGAGTCACTTGAGAAAAGCGCTATATAAATATAATTCACTTCACTTCACCATTCGATCAATTAAATGTCATTTATGTTCCCCCCTAATCAGGAGTGTCTCAAAGGGCTTCAAAACCTCACAGCGACTATCTGTTTTTGTGTTTTTTTTGCGTGATGTGTGGTTAAAAATCTGTTCCCTGCACGCAGCTTGATGCCCGGATGGTGAGAACGTCCGAGCGGCTGACGCAATGCTGCCAGCGGGAGACCAACGTCACTCCAATCAGCGCCCGGCCACGCTGCGTGTAAGTACATATACTCTCCCACGCTGTTATACAACAACAACAACAAGTAGCACATGCTAGCTCACTTCCAACTTTCACGCTGGTTTAAAAAGAAACGCCGCTGTGGGAAAGTTTGCGTCTCACCTGTGTCGCGCTACGTCCCGCGTGAAAGAAACTTCCTCGTATCCTCGTGTGCCTGTTTAATTCACTTTACACACACACGCATCCACGTGTGCGCGCGTGCGCGTGTGCGTGTTCGTGTGCGTGTGCGTGTTCGTGTGCGTGTCAAGCATGCGGTCCCCTACCCCCCGCAGGGCGAGTAAAGCGTTAAAGAGGGGAGATCTGGTTCCAGCCAGTTCTCTCCTCCTCAGACGCCCAAACATCAACTTAAATAAACCCTTCAAGGCTGTTGGTGCTGTCATCGTGACTAAATTACACGTACACGTCATTCAGTTAGTTTGAACTGCTTGGTGTGCATCAAAACAAAAAAGTGTTTTATAAGGGGTGGCTGTTTTTGATTATAAGCGTGATAACAAGTAGGCCAGAGGCTCCTCAAAATCCAGGCTGCTTGGAGTCCCAAGTTAAAAAAAAAAAAAAATATATATATATATATATATATAAATTGGGACTTCACGGTGGCAGAGGAGTTAGTGCGTCTGCCTCACAATACGAAGTTCCTGCAGTCCTGGGTTCAAATCCAGGCTCGGGATCTTTCTGTGTGGAGTTTGCATGTTCTCCCCGTGAATGCGTGGGTTCCCTCCAGGTACTCCGGCTTCCTCCCACTTCCAAAGACATGCACCTGGGGATAGGTTGATTGGCAACACTAAATTGGCCCTAGCGTGTGACTGTGAGTGTGAATGTTGTCTGTCTATCTGTGTTGGCCCTGCGATGAGGTGGCGACTTGTCCAGGGTGTACCCTGCCTTCCGCCCGATTGTAGCTGAGATAGGCGCCAGCGCCCCCCCGCGACCCCGAAAGGGAATAAAAGGTAGAAAATGGATGGATGGATGGATAAATTGTATTTTTTAATTACTATTTTTAAATCTGTGCTTCCGAATCCATTTTCTACGGCTTGTTACTCTCGGTGTCTCCTAGCCGCTCAGGCAAATCATTAGG
Source organism: Nerophis ophidion (assembly GCF_033978795.1). Taxonomy (NCBI): domain Eukaryota; kingdom Metazoa; phylum Chordata; class Actinopteri; order Syngnathiformes; family Syngnathidae; genus Nerophis; species Nerophis ophidion. Next base: position 59,137,257 of record NC_084618.1, read on the forward strand.
GGTGTGGGAAAAAATTGATTCGAATTTGAATCGCAATTCTCTCGTTGTGTGATTCAGAATTGATTCTCTTTTTTTATTTTTAATCCATCCATCCATTTTTTACGGCTTATTCCCTTTTGGGGTCGCGGGGGGTGCTGGCGCCTATCTTAGCTACAATCGGGCGGAAGGCGTTGTACACCCCTGGACAAGTCGCCACCTCATCGGAGGGCCTCTCATAAACTAAAGTTTTTATTTTGTAATTATGACTTTTTAATCTTATAATTTAGATTTTTTTATTTTTTATTTATGACTTATCTCATAACTTCAACTTTTACCTCATAATTATTCATTTTTAGCTCAAAATTTCGACTGTTTACATGATGACCTTTTACCTCATTTAGACCTACCATTTGGGTATTTTTTTCTAGTGCAGAGAAGGGCTTCCATACAAAAATACTAAATCATAATACTAATAATACATATTTCTGAACAAAGTCATCTGTATTGTCAATATTGTTAATTAGCACATGCCTAAAAATATCTCAAGCTGAATTTAAATCCGACGGCTAAATTGACGCCACTGAATAAGTGTATGCTTCATAATCCCATTAGTCGACTAATTGCAAAAACGGTCCTAGATTAGATGGTCGACAATCAAAATAGTTGTTAGTTTTAAATCGATTTTTTTTTTATCAATTTTTTTTTTTAATCCTTTTTTTTTTTTTAATCAATCCAACAAACCACTACACAGCAATACCATAACAATGCAATCCAATTCCAAAACCAAACCTGACCCAGCAACACTCAGAACTGCAATAAACAGAGCAATTGAGAGGAGACACAAACACGACACAGAACAAACCAAAAGTAGTGAAACAAAAATGAATATTATCAACAACAGTATCAATATTAGTTATAATTTCAGCATAGCAGTGATTAAAAATCCCGCATTGACATTATCATTAGACATTTATAAAAAAAAGAAAAAAAAGAACAAGTGTCAGTGGCTTACACTTATTTCGCATCTCATTAGCTTGACAACACACTGTGTCCAATGTTTTCACAAAGATAAAATAAGTCATATTTCTGGTTTGTGTAATAGTTTAAACAAATTTACATTATTGCAATCAGTTGATAAAATATTGTCCTTTACAATTATGAAAGCTTTTTAAAAAAATCTACTACTCTGCTAGCATGTCAGCAGACTGGGGTAGATCCTGCTGAAATCCTATGTATTGAATGAATACGGATTCGTTTTGAATCGGAAAAATATCGTTTTTGAATCAAGAATCGCGTTGAATCGAAAAAAATCAATTTATAATCGAATCCCGACCCCAAGAATCGATATTGAATCGAATTGTGGGACACCCAAAGATTCGCAGCCCTACAAATCATATTATCTGAAAATGCATTTTACCATCGATAACGTGACATCATCGCAGTCGGAATATATGTGGATAGACAGTCGTGGTCATCACATGGACAAAGATAAGACCTTCTGGAGGAAAGTTCTGCGGTCAGATGAAACAAAAATTGAGCTGTTTGGCCACAATACCCAGCAATATGTTTGGAGGAGAAAAGGGGAGGCCTTTAAACTCAGGAACACCAAACCTACCGTCAAGCATGGTGGTGGTAGTATTATGCTCTGGGCCTGTTTTGCTGCCAATGGAAATGGTGCACGGTGGATGTATGTATGTGCCTCACAATACGAAAGTCCTGAGTTCAATCCCGGGCATGGGATCTTTCTGTGTGGAGTTTGCATGTTCTTCCCGTAACTACGTGGGTTCCTTCCGGGTACTCCAGCTTCCTCCCACCTCCAAATACATGCACCTGGGGATAGGTTGATTGGCAACACTAAATTGGCCCTAGTGTGTGAATGTGAATGTTGTCTATCTGTCCGTGATGGCCCTGTGATGATGTAGCGACTTGTCCGGGGTGTACCCCGCCTTCTGCCTGAATGCAGCTGAGAAAGGCTCCAGCGACCCCAAACGGGACAAGCGGTAGAAAATGGATAGATAGATGGATGGAACTGGTGCTTTACAGAGAGTAAATTGGACAATGAAAAAGGAGGATTACCTCCAAATTTTTCAGGACAACCTAAAATCATCAGCCCGGATGTTGGTTCTTGGGGGCAGTTGGGTGTTCCAACAGGACAATCACCTCAAACACATGTCAAAAGTGGTAAAGGAATGGCTTAATCAGGCTTGAATTAAGGTTTTAGAATGGCCTTCCCAAAGTCCTGACTTAAACGTGTGGACAATGCTGAACAAACAAGTCCAAGTCCATTGATTGTCATTACTACCACAAGTGGTGAAAAAATGTATTAAAACTGAGTACCGCTGCGACCAATTCGGATCACAGCTGAGAAATACATACTTTTTGGCGGCCCTCTAGGTGGCGTTCTCGGCCCAACAATGGTTATGGCAATGGTTAATTCTCAACAGGACCTAAGGGTATTCAGTTGTAATACACTTTTCCACCACTTGTGGCAGTAATGATATTATCAAACAGAGGAATTCTGTAGCTCAAGTCATAGAAGTTTCTTAAGCGCAAAAATTATGACTGTTGAAGCTGTATTTTCATTTGCACTTTAATGTTGTAAACAGTTTATTTTAGAAGCATACATATCATTATTCATTTAGTTAGAATGTATTTATTTTGGCACTGTGTACATATATTTTTCATCTCTTTTTTTATGAGTCCCTTTTTGTCTACAGTATAATTGATATTTATATGTATCAGCAATACTGATAAATAGTAAGTAGGTCTTATCATCAAGACTGTTGAGGCGTTCTCGGATTGCAAATGAAACCACGCCCGCCCATTCCAAATGTATCAGATTTTATCTTTTGAAAACGTGCACCGTTTAAATATATATCTGGATGTTCTTAATGCTATTTTTTCCCAGATGCAGTCAAAAATAAACTTCATGAACATTTTATAAATTCACTCAGTCACAACATTTGGTACACTTGCACACGCTTGGATCAATTCGGAGGCGCATATTAACAGCTAATTTTAGCAGCTTTTATGTCACTGCATGTTGCCCATCAGTGTTATTACGCATATGCCAAAATTCAAACTAATACTTTATCCTACTTTGTTGTGTGTTTCCTCTCAGCCTGCCTGAAAGCTTGACTTAAGGCCTGATTTACTAAAGGTTTGTGCAAACTTCATAGCCCATTTTACTAAACGTGTGCGAAAGGGATCGCGTCTGTTAAGTGAGCAGAATACGGCGTGCAATCCATCTTGTGTCTTTGTCTTTATGAATATGCAAAATATAGGCTGATCATCAAAACGGCCACAGTATTGGGACGAGAAAATGCAAATGTACTATACAACAACGTGATTTATAAACACTCATTCTCGTTTCGTGAAGACTATTTTACATTTTATTTAGAATGTGTCAGAAGGACGTGCAAACAGACACTGTGCCACACACGACTTCAGGATCAAACAAGAATCCTACGTGTGCGTGTCAACATTTTTGACAATATTTGACAGCAGAAGTACAGCGTTAAAATAATAAATAATAATAGACATATTGTCTATCAAGCCACATCATTTTATAGCTGCTAAAGAACTTAAGGGGCTGATTAAAACAAATTAAATTGTTTTGGTGTCCTTTAGCATTTTCTAAATGACGCTAGTTTTTTTCACAGAGATGATATTATTGCAAAAAAAATTGTAATATGGATAAATCTTATAAATACATCTTTGAGTATGTGTTTTTTGGTCTTAAGTGGAGTAAGTGCAGCCTCTCAAGCTCATCTTTGGCAGTAAAATATGAAATAATAGGTGGTTTCATTGTAGATGCAACGCAACTCCTTCTAAAATGCCCATAAAAAGTGTTAGATGTCTGCTGCTTGTGTGGAAACGTTGCAAAAACGCCACAGGTAGTAACATGTTGGTACAAAATGAATATGCAGTAAAAGAGAGCGTTTCCGTGGTGATGCCCCGTACAGTACACGCAAAATCCTCATGTAAATAGGGCGGTCTGCACCTCTTTTCAGTTGCACATTCAGTCTTGGTAGATCTCCTAGTACTAATAGTGCACACTATTTTATTGTTTGGATTTGGATCTTAGTAAATCAGGTCCTTAATGACCAAATAATTATGTCCACCTCACTGGGACGTCAATGTAGCCAAACTGATTAATCCCGCCAAAAGACGCATCAAAATGTGTGCAGGTTCACACCGAAAAGCATGGACCTTATGATTTGATGCGGTCATGATCTTGCTGCTCTGCTGCCGCCTATCATGACAAACACATTGGCGCTGTTTAACACCATCCATCCATCCATTTCCTACCGCTTATTCCCTTCGGAGTCACGGGGGGCGCTGGAGTCTATTTCAGCTACAACCGGGCGGAAGGCAGTGTACACCCTGGAGAAGTCGCCACCTCCTCATCGCAGGGCCAACACAGATAGACAGACAACATTCACACTCCACCAGTGTCCACCATTTTTAACAACATCTATAAGTCAGAAAAGAGGAAATTCCTCATATACAGGTGCTGGTCATATTATTAGAATATCATGAAAAAGTTGATTTATTTCATTAATTCCATTTAGAAAGTCAAACTTGTAGAATGTATACATTCATTCCAAACAGACTGATACATTTCAAGTGTTTTTTGCCAAAAAGGAGATGATTATAGCTGACAACCAATGAAAACCCTAAATTCAATATCTCAGAAAATTAGAGTATGGAGAAAAGGTCAGATATTGAAGACACCTGGTGCCACACTGTAAATAGCTAACTAACTCAAAACACCTGGAAAAGCCTTTAAATGGTCTCTCGTTTTGATTCTGTATGACACACAATCATGGGGAAGACTGCTGACTTGACAACTGTCCAAAAGATGACCATTAATACTTTAAAGAAGGAGGGCAAGACACAAAAGGTCATTGCCAAAGAGGTTGGATGTTCCCAGAGCTCTGTGTCCTAGCACATTAATAAAGAGGCGAAGGGAAGACAAAGATGTGGTCGAAAAAAGTGTACAAGAAAGAGGGATAACCGCGCCCTGGAGAGGATTGTCAAACAAAACCGATTCAAAAAGGTGGGGGAGATCCACAAAGAGTGGACTGCAGCTGGAGTCAGTGCTTCAAGAACCACCACACACCGACGTATGCAAGATATGGGCTTCAGCTGTCGCATTCTTTGTGTAAAGCCACTCTTGAATAAGAGACAACGTCAAAAGCGTCTCGCCTGGGCTCAAGGCAAAAAGGACTGGACTGCTGCTGAGTGGTCGAAAGTTATGTTTTCAGATGAAAGTAAATTTTGTATCTCCTTTGGAAATCAAGGTCCCAGAGTCTGGAGGAAGACAGGAGAGGCACAGAATCCACGTTGCCTGAAGTCCAGTGTCAAATTTCCACAATCGGTAATGGTCTGGGGAGCCATGTCATCTGCTGGTGTTGGTCCACTGTGTTTCCTGAGGTATAGGGTCAATGCAGCAGTCTACCAGGAAGTTTTAGAACACTTTATGCTGCCTGCCGCGGACCAATTTTATGGAGGTGAAGATTTCATTTTCCAACATGACTTGCCACCTGCACACAGTGCCAAATCTACCAGTACCTGGTTTAAGGACCATGGTATCCCTGTTTTTGATATGCCTGCAAACTCACCTGACCTTAACCCCATAGAAAACCTATGGGGTATTGTGAAGCGGAAGATGCGAGATGCCAGGCCCAACAATGCTGAAGAGCTAAAGGCCACTATTAAAGCAACCTGGGCTCTCATAACACCTGAGGAGTGCAACAGACTGGTCGACTCCATGCCACGCCGTATTGCTGCAGCAATTCAGGCAGAAGGAGCTGCAACTAAGTATTGATTGCCGTACATGCTGAAACTTTCCATGTTCATACTTTTCGGTTGGCCCACATTTCTAAAAAATATGTTTTGGTACTAGTCGTAACTAATATTCTAATTTTCTGAGATACTGAATTTGGGATTTTCAGTAATTGTCAGTACTAATAATCAAAATTTAAAGAAATAAACATTGCAAATATATCACTGTGTGTAATGAATTGATATAATATGTAAGTTTCACATTCTGAATATAATTACTGAAATAAATCAACTTTTTCATGATATTCTAATTATATGAACAGCACCTGTAGTAGGTCCCCTCTAATTAAAATTTGACAGTAGGGAAGGTATTTTTATGACCATATTCCTGGGTGGATCTCGAGTGAGAGGAATGTGGAAGGTGATTGCAATGCAGTCTGCTGAAAATGGCGGAAAGCGCCACTCTACATAGCAACTGGCACTGTGATCAAAGTTGGGAATGCAAAAAAAACATTTGAAGATGTTCAACACTGTACTGTTGTCTGGCAGCTAAAGTGGATTGTGGGCACACTCTAAGTCATCACGTTTCTTGTGTCAAGTAATCCGTGACGAATGGGGCCCCACGGCACAGCGCCTGTTTTGCATGTACGGAAAGTGTGATCCGGTTCACTGTACACACTCAGTTGAATATTTCATTAATGCATTTCTTCCTTTTCCAGACTAATTTGGAGAGTTTTGGCTTGCAGCTAATACTAACCTCAAACTCGGTATCACAAAAAATTTGAAAAATGGTCATAAAGATCAATGTAGTGGTGCTTTGATTAGAAGTAATCCGTTCCAAAAGGTTAGACGAAAACCTCAGCATTTTTTCCCAATAAGTAATAATCCAAATCCAATTAATCTGTTCAGGACACCCACAAATATGAACACTAAATGCTTTTCAGAGAATAATTATTGTTTTAAAGGCAGAAAACCCAGTGAAATATGATACAAATGATGAATTAAATGACATTTAACATCACTCTGACCTTTTATTGAGGACAGCACTGAAAGGAGAGGGAGGAGGGGAGCGTAGAGCCACACCTTCCTACTTTGCTACAAGTTCTTTTTTGTATTCAATACTAGTGCTTACCTCCCTTTTTATCAAAGTGCTAGCATTCGCAACTTTATTTTGCCACAAGGTGACTTATTTTTCAGTTGTACACAATAATAAACAAAAAAAAAGCAAAGAGACTGAGTCACCAACATGTGGGATTTTTTGTTTGGGCTTTCCATTCCCAAAATTTGCTGAAATTTGGTATCTTGTAACATCCACACCAATTCAGGGGATTTAATTATTATTTTTATTTTTTAAAACAAACTAACTCAATTTATATCTCAGTTTTACTCTCATTCGCAGTGTTGCTAAGATCAATGCTGCATTCCTGTTCCTTATGAATGTAACAGCTGATCCTAGATTTTGGCCAGATTGGTTTTGTTTTGTGATTATCTTTACACTCGGCAATTAATTAGTTGGAATTTGTTCCCACAAGCTACTTAATACAAATTCCAAAGAATTGACTGTCGACATTGAACCCTTTTAGTGACTGGATATACATGCCTTTTCAACATTTAACATGTTACTTCCACAACCCCTTCTTCACCTGCTTCTTTGGTAATATGCATGAATACTGTACAGCAGTGTTTTTCAACCTCTGTGCCACGGCACACTACCGTGAGTTACAGTCTGGTGTGCCGTGGGAGATTATGTAATTTCACCTATTTGGGTCAAAAATATTTTATGCAAACCGGTAATTATAACCTGCAAATAAAGTGACGTTTTTGAGTCTCGGTGTCGGCAGAGTAACCGTGTAATACGCTTCCATATCAGTAGGTGGCAGCAAGTAGCTAATTGCTTTGTAAACGTATCGAATGCGTAAACCAAAAATGAACAAAAGGCGAGTGCCCCTAAAAAAGGCATTGAAGCTTAGGGATGGCTATGGAAAACGAAACTAAAACTGAACTGGCTAGAAAGTAATAAAAAAACATGCTGAACGACAGCAAATACTCACAGCGTGTGGAGCAGATGTACATTTGTACATGACAATCAACAATGTCCCCACAAAGAAGGATAGCGACAACTGAAATACTCTTGACAACATAACAGGAAAAGCCACATAAATAGGATTGCAAGACACTACACACAGGACAACACAGAAAAACTCCAAATAAGTTACAGCGTGATGTGACAGGGGGCAGCACGGTGGAAGAGGGGTTAGTGCATCTGCCTCACAATACGAAGGTCCTGATTAGTCAGGGTTCAATCCGGGGCTCGGGATCTTTCTGTGTGGAGTTTGCATGTCTTCCCCGTGAATGCGTGGGTTCCCTCCGGATACTCCGGCTTCCTCCCACTTCCACACACATGCACCTGAGGATAGGTTGATTGGCAACATTAAATTGCCCCTTGTGTGTGAATGTTGTATGTCTATCTGGGTTGGCCCTGTGATGAGGTGGTGACTTGTCCAGGGTGTACCCCGCCTTCCGCCCGATTGTAGCTGAGATAGGCACCAGCGCCCCCAAAGGGAATAAGCGGTAGTAAATGGATGGATGGATGGTGATGTGACAGGTCGTGACAGTACACCTACTTTGAGACAAGAGCTTTAGTGATGCATGCTTGGTTATGGTTTGAATTCATATCCAACAATCGCAACAATTACTTTTTACTGTCAATATCAACTACCAAGTTTACATTTTTAATGTTTTCTGCTGGTGGTGTCCCTCCGCATTTTTTCAATGAACAAAAATGTGACTTGGCTCCAAAAAGGTTGAAAAACACTGCTGTATAGCAACACACTTCCCCATACTCACCCCCAAAATTATATTTTTTCCAGGGTTTCTGCACAAAATGCTAGAGGGATTCAGGTTGCCGGTGGTGTGTGGGATACTGCTGTGCGCCCTGTGCTTCCACCGAGCATCTGAACACAGAGCTGGAGCTAAAAAGCCCTATAAAAAGCCCAACTTCATTGTCATACTTGCTGATGATATAGGATGGGGTGACTTGGACATCAACCAGCCTGAAAAGGGGACAAACAACACACCCAATCTCAACCTGATGGCCCAGCAAGGACTGAGGTATTCCTTAATCATTGCTCCTCTTCATTGAGTCGTCATTGTGTTGGTGTTCCTAACGAAGTGGCTCAAGAGCAATACGATATTCCCCTGTTGTCTTTATTCATTGCAGATTTTTAGATTTCCACTCTCCGGCCTCGACCTGCTCCCCATCCCGCGCTTCCATCCTGACAGGCCGCTATGGACTCAGGAACGGGGTCACTCACAATTTTGCCGTGGGCTCCGTGGGCGGACTGCCTCTGTCTGAAGTCACGCTGCCACAGCTGCTGCAGGAGGCGGGTTACTACAGCGCTATGATCGGGAAATGGCATCTGGGCCACAATGGACCATATGGTCCCACACAAAGAGGTGACGAGGACTTAGACCTAACCAGGTAGCAACGGTGCAAGGTTGGAATTTAAATATAAATCACATGTGTCAAACTCAAGGCCCGGGGGCCAGATGTGGACCCCCCACTTCAATCTATATGGCCCGCGAAAACCTGGAAATAGTATCTGTTAATGAAGTACTTTATCCTTTTTTACTACCGTATTTTCCGGACCAAAGGGCGCACCTATATTTTTTTAAATCTTTTTTCCTATATAATATGTATGTCATCTTTTTTGTAAGGGGCGCTGGAAGCCGGCATGCCCGTCAGCGATCCTGTTCTGTCTCCCTGTAATGTTTGTCTGATCTTGAATGGGATTGTGCTGAAAATTGTAATTTTCCTGAAAGAACTCTCCTTACGGAATAAATAAAGTACTATCTAATCTAATCTAATAAAGCGCACCGGATTATAGGGCGCATTAAAGGAGTCATATTATTATTTATTTTTTCCTAAATTGAAAACACTTACTTGTGGGCTACATAACATGTAATGGGGATTGGTCAAAATGTTGCATAGATTATGTTTTACAGGTCATCTTCAAGCCGCTTTCTGACAGTCGCTTACGGATGCGCCTTTTTTTGAGCGGTCTTATTTACGTGGCTTACCTTCGGCAGCGTGTTCTCCCCGTCATCTTTGTTGTCGCGTTGTAGCGTGCAAGGACGGTAGTGGAAGAAGTGTCAAAATATGGCACTAACTGTTTTAATGACATTCAGACTTGACTTAAATCAATAAAGGAGCAGCATCACATCTGCCGGAAATGTGTCTCTTGATAAACCATCCGATCGGAACTCTCTAGTACCTAAAGTTCCTTGGGTGAATAATGTAAACTCACTACACTGGTGTGTTTTAGAGCTTTCATGACGAGTTTACTGAGAGATATCAAGTAAGAACTTTACACTACTTTATTTTAGAAATGGCAACAGTGGAGGATGAATGTCCCATAACAAGAAGATAGAGAAAAAAAAAGATTATCTACTACGGTGTCATCACGGACTACAAAGGCGGAATCGAGCAATTATTTAGGATTTATGCAGATCCCAAATACCGATCAGCAGGTGTCAGAAGGTAAGAAAAGTTGCTTTTGCATAATATTGTGAAACAAAACACCAGATAATGTCTTACCTTGCACACACACCATAATACTCCTATGTTGAAGCACATCAAGCGGTGCGGCTTCATAGCTTACTAAAGTCGTAGTAAAACATTTTGATAGATTTTTGAGCGCCGTGTGTAATGTTCTATATTTTCAATGGAACATATAAAATGTTGGTGTTTACTTGAGTCATATTGCCATCATAGTGCAGTCTACACATATCTCTTATGTTTGACTGCGATCTATTGGTCACACTTATCATTACACCATGTACCAAATAAAATTAATTTGGGGTTGGTAAGCAAAACCAGAATTATTCCGTACATTAGGCACACTGGGTTATAAGGCGCACCGTCGAGTTTTGATTACAAAAAAAAGGATTTTGAGTGCACTTTATATTCCGGAATATACAGTATATGTCTTCGTAATATTCGACTTTGAACAATAGAACAATGTAGTTGTTGTTTTCGATTAAAAAAATCCATGTGCTGCATGCAATTGTATATCTTTTCAACTTTAATATTACCATAGATTCCCAAAAAATGTTTTTGTTAAAATAAAGATAATCCAGCCATCCATTTGCTTGTCCCTCTCGCGGTGACGGGGGTTGCTGGAGCCTATCCCAGCTGCATTTGTGCGGAAGGCGGAGTAAACCCTGGTATGTCGCCACCTCATCGCAGGGCAAAATGAAAACAAAGATTATATATATATATATATATATATATATATATATATATATGTGTGTGTGTGTGACGTATATATAATGTGTATGTATGCCATAAAAACCCCATAAACATCTGATTGACCTCTGATTTCAAAATAATCACACCAGATTTGTGGCGACCGAGCTGCCAAGTTTTTTACCATTTAATCAACTTTGGTACCGCTTTTCCATTTACAATAATACAGTATAAAAAGAACCATAAGCTGTGTGCTTTTAGGGATAACCTTTTTGCAGAATGAACTCTGATAATAACAAAACAACCAATAAAGTGATCCAAAATTATGTTTGTCTGTAAATAAATACAAATAAATAAAACCATGGACTAGTGGTACCTTTTTTTTTTAATTCAACCTACATTAAAATGCTGTAAAAAATAAAACATTTTGAGTAACATTCTGGCAACTAAGCTGCCTGTTTTTTGTTGTTTTTTCCAACAGTAAAATCTAAAGATTTCTTTCACAGCGTACGTAAAAAATATATCTAATAGTCAAATGCATGGGCAATTATGTACTATCATTAAGGGATTCCTTTTACATTCATATTTTAGACGTTACAAGCGGCCCTCTGAGGGCAGCTATGACTGGAATGTGGCCCTCAGCAAAAAAATATTTAGATACTCCTGATAAAAAAAGCGTCAATAAGAAGAAAATATGGCAGTCACCCTGAGATTGAAACAACTGTACAGGATTTTCCACCGGTTTAGGGTTTTGACGTCATTGGGTCCTCACCCAATTGGGTCATTTGACTTCTCACCCGCTGTCCACTCAGTCCACCCCCCTGCTACTACTCTTTTCAAATCCATGCTGTGTTTGCACTGTCTCTGCTTTGGAGTAGCATATAAATATAAACCACTTATAAATAAACTGTTAAGGTCTAAGTAAGTACTTTCAAATGAGAAATCAACCAACAACAGATGTATATTGATAAGCTAAACTAGTACAAACTATAATACTTTTTCATTTGGTATGAACTGATGTCAAACTAAGAAATTATTTAAGGATTTTAAAAGGTAATATTCTGATAGATGCATTTTATTTAATTACTCATTAAAAGACAAACAAATTAAGTGCATGGTTCCTTTTAAGAAAAATTCAGATTTGTTATTTTATTGTCTTTTGGACAGGTTTTGACTATTACCTGGGGGTCCCATACAGCAACGACATGGGTTGTACAGATGTACCTGGATATAATCTTCCTCAGTGTCCCCCCTGTGACTCGTCTGGATCTCAAAATTTAAGGTGGGTGGGGCTAGATTTTTTTATTAATTATTCAACCTTTTTGCTCATATGACGGGATTTAAATTTTTTTGTTGCTTATTTTAGACATGCATCCTATTTATAAAACCCGAAATGTAACTTCTACATGCAAATGGAAGTGTGTATTACAAACAACATGCATTTCAAGCCAGGTGAATTGATAGTAAACCTGTGTACCTTTCGACTGACTTAATTTTCCTGTCAAAATGTTACTTCATAGTTGTAAAAAGACAGTTTTGCTGCACTCTTGTTGTGTCTTTAACTAAACATAATGTGATGCTTCTATATGACTGTGCTCTATATGTAGCCAGGGTGTTTATTTGTCTCAACTGCCAAGAAGACATGGTGTTATTTGGAAGCAGGAAATAATTAAAAATAGAGTAGTTACACAACTTACGAGCCTTATTGGTTCAACGTCACCCATTGAAATGAATTGAAATCAGTTTAATTGGTGCTTGGTGCCCCAAATCAGCACTAAGTTTAACATGTAACATGCCTTTTAAAAATATAACCACATTTTTTGATGATAGATATTGTAGAAAAACAATACAATATAATGTACTACTAAATAATACAGTAGTATATGAAGTAATGTAATAATAATGTACAGCATGCCATTTACTTTGTAGAGAGGACTTCTACGGTATCTCCTTCCATATGCTTCTCCGTCTTACACCATCAACAGCTTTTCTTTGTTTTCATTGATAAATCTTTGCCTTTTAAATATTATTTTAACAGTCTTAGTTGGCTTTATCGACTCATTTTGCTTCAGTGTGGTGCAGACCAGCAGTGATACGCTCCAACTACCTTAGTAATTTCTTTTGATGATTTATTTCTTAAATTCCGTAACTATCATCCACTACTTAACGGCACTGTCCTTCAAACAGACTTTCTTCCTTCCCTTGGTTGGAAAACCAAGTTCAGTCGATCTCCAGCTATATATACTAATGCCGACGAGTAAGACAGGGTGTTTTGGGCATTGTGACATTAGCTACGCCACTGTGTCAGTTTTTTACTCGTAACTTAAAGCATAACAATTAGCCCAGAGGCAGCTTTTATCTCCCAACACGTTTAAGGTGGGGTACTCTTTAAGTTGAGGTAACACTATAAAAATGGGACCCATTACCTCCCTGCTTGGCACCCAGCATCAAGGGCTGGAATTGGGGGTTAAATCACCAAAAATTATTCCCGGGCGCGGCCACCGCTGCTGCCCACTGCTCCCCTCACCTCCTAGGGGGTGATTAAGGGTGATGGGTCAAATGCAGAAAATAATTTCGCCGCACCTACTGTGTGTGACAATCATTGGTACTTTGACTTTAACTTAACTTTATGCTGTTGTACAATACATGTTTTTTTTGTTTTTTTTTACATTTTGGAAACAAAAAGATTTTACAACATAACATCTTATTACCTCTTATTTTTTCTACTTTACCAGTGATTCAGACTGCATGAGAAAGTGAAATGGAAAACATAGCTCTTTTTTTTTTTTCCTGGTCATTTATTAAAAAGCATATTACACTACACAGCAGCAACATTACCGATGCTGCAATAGCGGTAATGATTCGTATTTCAAAATATGGGACTTTTCCTTGGATAATTAGGGATTCTCATTTACATGGACGCTAACTATTCATGATGCTTAAAAGGCAGGTACTTTCAACTTGCCCACAGCCACAGTTGTTAATGTTTGCAATCATGGTTTGCATACAGTAGATCCAAGAAGGTGTTATTTACAGTATCCCGCATGTTGTAGATCTGGCTGTTATTCCAAAGTGGGTCTTCCTCTGATTGAAAACCGCAGCATCGTGGAGCAGCCCCTCAACTTATGGACGCTTACTGAACAGTACCAGTCTGCTGCACTCAGGATTATGCACAACATGAGGTACGATGTGGGTGTGGAAATTATCATGAGGCTGAGCAAAACTGCTATAATCCTCCATGTCCACGACTGTAAAAAGTGTCCTCAACTTGAGCAACACATACTGCACATACTGTGCTTTGCTAAAGTTGAGAGTACAGTGTACTGTGTGTAGAGGGGTTGCGTAGGAGGGTGAACGCTGCTGTTTGCAGCTGTGTGAGAGAAAACATGCTATAGTTAACGGTCATGTGAAGGAGTAGCTGCTGACTATCAATCAAGTCATGCGCTGACTAGGCCACACACGTGCAGGCTTCCGGAGAGCCAACATTCATCATGCATGCTACAGGACACCATTTTAAAAGGGATTATTAAATGACCAACAAATTGTATTGCGGTATGTCAGCAGTGGCGAGCAGAAACTTAGCAGCAAGTACACGTCAAACGAGATCGTTTTTGCACTGGAAATCATGAGACGAATCCAGAAGCTGCCTAAAAGGATACCTTGTGCTAGTCTAATGCTTTGCATTTCTTTTTTTTTAACAATGTTTGTACTTTACTTAAATCAATAAAAGAGCAAAATCTTCTCATCCGGAAACAACCACAGCGGAAATGTGTCCCATAAAAAACACGTCCAACCAGAACTCTAGTAACTAAAGTTCCTTGGTGAATAATGGAAACTTACTAAACCGGTAAGTTTTTTAGCGCTTTCATGGCGAGTTTAATGACAGATAAGTAAGAACTTTACACTAATTTATATCAGAAATGGCAACAGCGGAGGATGAATGTCCCATAACAAGGAGATAGAGAAAAAGAAGAAGCTTATCAACAAAGTGGACTCGCGCAATTTTTCAGGATTTATGCAGATCCCAAATACAAATCAGCAGGTACCATAAGGTAAGAAAAGTTGCTTTTGCATAATATTGTGAAACAAAACACCAGATAATACGTCTTAACATATATACACACCATAATAATACTCATATGTTGAAGCACATCAAGTGGTGCAGCTTCATGGCTTACCAAAGTCGTACTAAAACATTTTGATAGGTTTTTGGGCACCGTGTGTAATGTTCTATATTTTCAATGGAACATATAAAATGTTGGTGTTGTTTACTTGAGTCATAGTGCAGTCTACACGTATCTCTTATGTTTGACTGCCATCTACTAAAATGATTCCTTTTGCTTGTCTATTGCTTTGCATTTCTTTTTTTAACCGTGTTGCAGTAGGGTAGAACTGCATTACATCATATTTAAAGGTTTCTCTAATATTTTGGTTCTTCATGAGAGTGACTGGGACCTCTCAGTGGAATTTAGTGTAAATACTATGAATGCAATCAAAACAGAGATATTTTTGTCCGTAATCGGGATTTTCGGCGGCTCTTGTGTTGAATGTGTACTTAATGAAGCGTCTGTCTAATGTGTTTACCTGATAGAGATGTCGGCAACCCAAAACGTTGAAAGAGCAATATTGGACCACATATACAAAAAAAATTAAATCTGTCTGGAGCCGCAAAAAATGAAAAGCCGTCTTATTATGAAGGCAACACATGATGTAAGTGTCTATATTAGCTAAAATAGCCTACTATCAAAAAGACTGTGTCATAGGCTGAAACAAACCTTCGTTGACAGAAATGTTGAAATTTAATATTCATTCTACACATTTTTACAACATTAGAAACCGTTAGTTAATTTAGAGGCTACTTAGAATGTGAGATAACTCCAAAGGTATATATTTGTGTGTGTCCAAATTAAAGGAAACTGCATGCCGTCTTACTTTAATGGATTTATTACAATCTTTGGCGAACTAGGTATTGTTTGCTGTGGTCTGGAACAACATGGCACACAAAAAAGTATCTGATATGCAGCCAATATTACATACAGGTAATGTGTCTGTACATGCCCTGCCCGCAGGAGACGCGCGGTCCACGCCCCTTCCACAGTGTGATGATACATGCAAAACTAAATTAAATACACAGAGTATAAAAGTAAAGGAAATTAAATGAGCTAAAATATACCTACAAATGAGGCATAATGATGCAATATGTACATACAGCTAGGCTAACTAGCCCGATTAGCACTCCAACAAGTCAATAACATCAACAAAGCTCACATTTGTGCATTCACGCACGGCATGAAAGTTTTGGTGGACAAAATGAGACAAAGAAGTTTGTGCATTCACACACAGCATGAAAGTTTTGGTGGACAAAATGAGAAAGAAGTTTGTGTATTCACACAAAGCATGAACGTTTTGGTGGACAAAGTGAGACAAAGAAGGTTGTGCATTCACACACAGCATGAAAGTTTTGGTGGACAAAATGAGAAAGAAGTTTGTGTATTCACACAAAGCATGAAAGTTTTGGTGGACAAAATGAGACAAAGAAGGTTGTGTATTCACACACAGCATGAAAGGTTTGGTGGATAAAATGAGACAAAGGAGTGGACGATTTTACATGTAAACAAATGGCACAGTCCACACTATGGAGAGTTCAAGAACCGCCAAAATTAGTAGGACAAAACGATGTTCATCAAATACTCTCATCAGTAAAGCATACACACAAATATATTAAACTTTCTAAAATTGAGAAGGTTTGTGTCATGTTTGTCCTCAAACCAAAATTATACTAAAACATAAAAATTACTTCGCCCCCATCTTTTTCCATTTTCAATCCCTTTTTTTAAAAAAATCCAGGGAGCCACAAGGGCGCCCTTGTGGCTCGAGAGCCTCGGGTTGCTGACCCCCGACCTAGTGCATTTAATGGGAGCGTCTATGTAGACCTCAAACACAATGTATTTTTTTTTGTGTACCTGCAGAGAGCGAGGACAGCCCTACTTCCTGTACATTGCACTAGCTCACATGCATGTACCCCTGGCACCACAATCTTTTCCTCCTGAAACCAGCACAGGGCATCCCCCACCTGACCGCCAAGTGTACGCCGCAAGCCTGAGAGAAATGGATGACCTTGTAGGGGCCATCAAAAGTGCTTCACATGCTAGCGATACGTTTATCTGGTTCACTGGTAGGTCTCCTACGCTGACTGATTACGTTTGTGTTTACATCTGGAGTGTTGCCGTTATATGCACATTTCTAGGCGATAATGGTCCTTGGGAGCAGAAGTGCCAGTATGCAGGAAGTCCCGGTCCATTCAAAGGGACGTGGCAGACAAAAAGAGGTATAATGTCTTACGATAAAATCCCACTTTCTAGCAGTACACAATGTTTTCATGTGTTTGTTATAAAGGTAACAAAACATCTACTACTTTTTTGTCAGCATTCCATGATGGATACATTTTAATATGAATAAAATGGGTAGCACACCATGGTAGACTACATAGTAAAAAAACTATGTTTAAAAAAAATATATCTTAATTCCAGTGGTTATTGCGCCTGTTGTTAGGCAGCCTTATTGCCCAAAGGAAAATAAAAAAACGCAAATTTACCTAATATGAAAAAAAATAATTCAAATGAACCAAGTATGAAATAATAATGGAAACGATTTTGTAGCGCTGGTGAACTAAAGTGTAACACGTATTTCGAAAGGTGACTTTGGAACATCTCTTCATTTCATGTGAGGTGGGGGCTCAGCTAAGAGAACCACATGGGAAGGAGGCCACAGGGTCCCAACGGTGGCCTACTGGCCTGGTGTGATCCCAGCAAACTCCACCAGCTCTGCCCTGCTTAGGTTTGTTGCCTTATGGTTATTTTTCCTGATACTATATTGACACTTGGAGGTGCTATGCTTGTTGTATTTGGACCTTGATACTTTGTGTATTTACTTTCCAAGCATACTCTCTCGCTTTTAGTGGAACATCATTGATCCCATAATTTTAAAAAAATGTTGTACTTTCTCCCAGTGGTATGGACATCTTCCCAACTCTTTTATCCCTGGCGGAAGTGATACCCCCCTCAGATAGGCGTTACGATGGGATTGATGCCTCAAGAGTCCTTCTGCATGGCGAACAGATCGGTCACAAGGTACCAAAGCTTGCTGTTCCTTTTGTATGGGTGTTTTGCTTGAGCACATGGTCATTTATTATTAAATGCATTGCACAGCAGCAGTAGAACTTATGTAATGCCACTGAGGAGCAAACTGCATGGTCAGCGTTAACATCAAACACAGTAAGACCTCGACTTACAAGCTTCACGGGTTTTGTGACGGAGCACTTAACTCAAAGTACTTGTATCTTGAATCAGTGTCTCCCATTGAAATGTAATTGGTGTGCGGCCCGCCAAAACAGCACATATTTAACATTTAGGAATTATGAAATAATAATAATGATATACAGTACAACCATTCTCAGACCGCAAGAGAACTTTCGGATGTGCAGGTCAGCTGTGATTCTACTTACCGAATTTTTTTTTCCATTTGTCGAAAGAGAGACAACGAGAATGCGGGCTCCCGTGGATGTGTTATAAAAAGGTAGCGTGTGCTTTCTATTACCTGGCTATCGAGGGAAGATTACGGAAAACAGCGAATGCTTTTGGACTGGCAAAGCAGACTTTATCAGTGATTGTCCGCCTTGTATGTCGCAGACTCAATGTATTTGGCCATAAAACACAACCAACATGCTACTCTCATAAGTGCATATGCCCCAACTCAGTGCAGAAGAAGAAACTAAGGAGGCTTTCTATGCGGAGCTCATCTCTACAACACCACAACACGATAAATGTATTATTCTTGGTGATTTCAATGCAAGAGTTGGCAAAGATCACAATATATGGGAGCTTGTAATTGGACATAATGGTGTAGGTAAAGCCAATGCAAATGGAGCCTTACTTCTGACCAAATGTGCGGAACACAGTTTGGTAATCACCAACACCATCTTTAGACAAAGGAATTCCGTCAAAGTGTCCTGGCCACCCAACATCAAAGCACTGACACTTTATGACTATGTTATAGTGAAAAAAGGGACCAACAAGATGTACTTCATACCAGAGCTGTAACTGGTGCAGATGAGTGCTGGTCAGATCACAGATTGATTGCATCAGTTATGAGGCTAAAACTAAAGGCTTAAAGAAAATATCACAACAAACCACACAGCAAAAAATCCAATGTTGAATGTCTAAAGGAAGATGAACATGCAATGGAACTAGAAATAAACCTGGAAGAAACAATACCCAACAAATCCCCTACAAACATCACAGAACACTGGGAACAATTAAAGGTAGCAATCAGAAAAGCCTGTGATAAGTCAGTTGGGTCCAAATCCAGGAACCATCAGGACTGGTTTGATCAAAACAACACAGAACTGTAACAGCTCACAAATAGAAAAAGGGAAGCGTTTATACAATTTAAGAATGACACTAACTCCAATTTAGAGAAAAATCAGTATCAATAAATCAAAAGTGATGTATAACGAATGAGGCGAGGCATGAAAAATGGTGGCAGGCAAAGGCTGAAGAAATACAACTCTTAGCTGATAACAACAATTGAAAGGCATTCTTTACAGCAGTGGTTCTCAACCTTTTTTCAGTGATGTACCCCCTGTGAACATTTTTTTTAATTCAAGTACCCCCTAATCAGAGCAAAGCATTTTTGGTTGAAAAAAAGAGATAAAAAAGTAAAATACAGAACTCTGTCATCAGTTTCTGATTTATTAAATTGTATAACAGTGCAAAATATTGCTCATTTGTAGTGGTCTTTCTTGAACTATTTGGAAAAAAAGATATAAAAATAACTAAAAACTTGTTGAAAAATAAACAAGTGATTCAGTTATATATAAAGATTTCTACACATAGAAGTAATCATCAACTTAAAGTGCCCTCTTTGGCGATTGTAATAGAGATCCATCTGGATTCATCAACTTAATTCTAAACATTTTGTCACAAAAAAAGAAATCTTTAACATCAATAATTATGGAACATGTCCACAAAAAAGCTAGTTGTCAACACTGAATATTGTATTGTTGCATTTCTTTTCACAGTTTATGAACTTACATTCATATTTTGTTGAAGTATTATTCAATAAATATATTTATAAAGGAATTTTGAATTGGTGCGATTTTTAGAATATTAAAAAAAAAATCTCACGTACCCCTTGGCATACCTTCAAGTACCCCCAGGGGTACACGTACCCCCATTTGAGAACCACTGCTTTACAGCAACAAGAGAGAGATGGACCAACTATACAAGGTCAGGTGCCCTTCAAGAGCAAAGACGGGGGTACAATTCTGAAGACCAACAAAGAAGTCAATGAGCGGTGGATTTAAAGAACTACTGAACCAACGAACTGTCTATAACAGGGATATCGTCAATGCCATACCCCAACAGACCATCAAAATGGACCTAAGAGACTTACAAACCATGGAAGAAATGAAGAAATCCATCCCACGAATGAAACCTGGCAAAGCGGCAGGTCCAGTCGGAATTCCAACTGAAATATTTAAACATGCTGGAAACAAATGATAAGAAAATCTATATCAAATTATACAAAAAATTTTGTGCGAGGAAGAAATACCACTAGAGCTAAAGAATGCCAACATTGTGAAGATATACACAAGAAAGGGTGATAGAGCAGAATGTGTCAATTACAGAGGAATATCCCTACTCAGCACTGTTGGTAAGGTCCTGTCAGGAGTCCTCAACACAAGACTTCAGACCATTGCCGAGGACATACTCCCAGGATCTCTATCAGGCTTTAGGCCAAACAGAGTAACAACTGACATGATATTATTGGTGAGACAACTCCAAGAAAAATGCAATGAACAAAATGAACCACTCTATATGCCGTTTATTGACCTCACAAAAGCATTTGACACTGTCTTAAGGGAACTACTTTGGGAAGTATTGGCGATATCAGGATGTCCTCCAAAATTCATCAGTATAGTCCGATTGATGCATGACAATATGACAGTTACAGTACCTGGGAATGGCGATGATTCTGCTCCTTTTGAAGTAAAAACTGGACTAAAACAAGGATGCCTGAAAGTGTTCTCAGTCTGTATCTCTGTTGTGATCCACATTGCATATTCACAAATACCAGCTGAGCTATTTCAAATTGCATTTCGGCTAGACAGAAAACTGTTCAACCTGAGGAAGCTGCAAGCCAGACCAAAGTTTAAAAAGGTACACAATGGTAGGATTCCAATATGCCAATGATAATGCAATAGCAGCCCAGAGTGCAGATTTGCAAATAATACTTGATGCATTTAACTGTGTACACACAACTTGGAACAAATGTAATGAAAACACAAGTACAAGGACGTCATCCTGCAACCACTTGCAAAAAAGATAGAAGAAGTGGCTCTTGAAAATGTAGAAAGCTTCTCATACCTTGGTAGTATAATGTCTTCAAATGCTAACATTGATGCAGAAGTCAATCACAGGATCAGGCAAGCTGCTGCAGCCTTTGGAAAGCTTAGGACTCGAGCGTTCCAAAATCATGACATCAGACTAGATACAAAAATCAAAGTGTTCAGAGCAATTGTTATAACAACTTTGCTATATGGTTCAGAGGCATGGACCGCATATCAAAGACATACTGTATCACAGCACTTGAAAGGTTTCAACAGCGATGTCTACGCATAGAGGATGAATAATAAGCGGCGAGATATGAGAACAAACATCAGTGTACTTAAACAGGCCAATCAGTCCCAGTGTGGAGAGTACAATTGTTAAAAAAACAACTACGATGGACAGGGCATGTTGTACGGATGAATGACGAAAGACTGCCAAAACCGATGTTGTACTGTCAGTTAAATGAAGGGAAAACAAATGTTGGTGGGCAGAGAAAACGTTGCAAGGATTGCTCAAAAAAGACAGTTGAAACAATGTAAAATAGATACTATATCCCGGGAAGACATTGCAAAAGACAGAATAACATGGAGAGCTGCAGTCAGTGAAGGAGTGACAAAGTATGAGGAGAAAAGAACATCTATGATACTTGAAAAAAGGAGGAGGAGACTGGAAAGAATAGTCATGCCAAGTCCTATATGCGGCAGAAATTTCGAAGCTCGTATTGGCTTGTACAGTCACTACATACCACATCATTCTTAGGGATGATGGACCCCTATCTTCTAACAAGAAGAGGAGCCAGCAAGCGAGATTCTACTTACTGAAACTCATTGTCCATTTGTCGAAAGAGAGACAACAAGACTGTGGGCTCCCATGGATGTGATTTTTTTTTAAAAAGGTAGCATTTTCTTTGTATTACCTGCCCGACGAGGGAAGAATACGGAAAACGGCAAATGCATTTGGACTGGCAAAGCAGACTGTATCAGTTATTGTCCACCATGTATGTCGCGGACTCAACGCCGAGGTCCAGACTATATAACGAATCGACAATGAAGGTGAAGGCAAAAGAGTGAGGACTATCCTGACCAGATATCTACATTCCTAGTTTGATTGATGCAAAATGTTCTATATCACATTGTTTACCTTCATGTGGACATTAAAGATTTGATTAATTGACGATGTCTCAGGTGTGATTCACTACAATAGGGCCCCACAGCACACTGGATTCCGGTTAATTGAAATACCACAACACTTGACATTGTTCAGATAAGTTACATTTAAGAACTTGCACACAAAGCAACCCTGGAGGTGACTTTGACGTGCGCATTTTCCGGGCATTCGTACTAGGTTGCGTTGCGCCGGCGGACGGAAGGGGGGGCTGCAGGGGGGGGGGGGGGGGGTGTGTGTCTTAAACGACCATTGTGTGTGTGTGTGGACAAGAATAAGGTTAGGTGGGATTTACCCTGGATAACTTACGCCGGCTTAGTGTGGAAGGGGCCTAAGTAGCCTGATGTTAACGAGACTGTGAATGGATACCCATTCCAAAGTGAGTATCCATTCACAAGTTTCAATTTAGCAGAAAGTGGGAAGTGTTGCGCCGTAGCCATACCAGGATAGCAGAGAAGGAGAACAAAACATTGATTAGGTGGCAGATATATATTTGCAAGGCCATTTTCAAGAAGGATATTTAAAGAGAAACTACATCTTAGAAAGCTAGCTCAGCTGCTCTGATGATGAAATGGTGAAATGCTCGCCATATCCACTTTAATCAGCCGGCGTCGAGGGGTACCACTGGCTTATACGGCATTCAAATATTAAATTTTTTCACTTTTAATGTTTTTTGCTATTTTCATTTAGACAGTACCACGTGAAATATGTTTTAATTGCTGATACAATTTAATTGATTTTTAAATGCGCCAGAAAATAAACCGTTTCATATTTTAATTTTCCTGAAGGAACTCTCCTGAAGGAATCAATAAAGTACTATCTATCTATCTATCTATCTATCTATCTACTGTTGATGTGATTCAATTCCCAGCAAAGGTCATGTGGTGACATCAATGATGGTATTTTGAGAGGTAATCATTGAAGTTGGACATCACTGAAGGCCTAGGTGGGAAACGCCCGGTCCGCCACTGGGTAAATATAGCTGCTGGATGCTCACCACTCGTGATACTTAATTGGTTTTGTGACGGAAAATTAGGAGGTTGCCTACAGCCACAACTGTTGATGCCAATGTTTTTGTTTTTACTCGACACAAATTTATTATTCAGTAGTTAGAAAATTTATATCCTTGCCAGAATATTAATAAGGCGGCTATAACTGCCGTGACACGCTGTGATGTACGATGCAGCATTATAGTCTTTCATGCCCGGCTCTGCCGGTTAGTGTTTGGGGCACTTTGGTCCTCCGACCCGCAGGTGGAGCTGTCATGCCCGGCTCTGCCGGTTAGTGTTTGGGGCACTTTGGTCCTCCGACCCGCAGGTGGAGCTGGTCTGTGAAGACGTGCAACATCTCAGAGGGCTGCTGATTGGGCGGCCTATAAAAGGCCTCCCATCAGCATGCTCTCGAAGCTCTCTCGTCCCACAGGCACATTCGTTTGGTGACCGTATGGTCACGGCAACGACGGCCGGGATTAGCACCACACTTGCACCCTTTTGGGACAACACTCATTTACTGATACATTCCTTGGTTAATTCACATTACTGATCACTGATACATGTTGTAAAATAAAAGATCTGTTGGCTAAAATGTACAAATCGGTGTGGTCTCCCTTAATGTTACAGCCACTAACAAGCCAGTGGTTGTGACATATGGGGGCTCGTCCGATCTTTGGTAGTAACTTTAGGCTATGGTAATTCCTTCTACTGGCTATGGCAGCGTAGGAAGGTGCGTAGAGCTCTTTGTATTGAGTATTCCTTCTACTGGCTTTTGGAGCGTAGGAAGGTGAGTAGAGCTGAGTTACTAATTGTGAACTGCTGATAGTCAGTTGGGGCCTGTTATCAGTTAGTTAATTGGGGGATCTACTGATTTGTACTTTTGAGGCTTTGTTTGACCGTGCAAGTTAGGTAGACACTGAATTGTTTGTTCCAGCCATCTTGGTTTAGTTTCATTGCAGTTTGTAGCATTGCATTCAGCCTCTTAGGAGCTGTCGCCTTTATCCCCATCTAGTACGGGTTCTAGGTTCCTGCTGTCACAGAGCCTGGGCGAGGGCACCGCCTTGGAGAAACGGCTGAATCGGCTTTGTCGGGATGGTACGTCTCGACAGGTATTGGTGAGTAAATGATCCTCGTCCTCGGGCTCTGTGTGAAAATAGATTAGTCTAGTGGGGGGAAAATGTTTAGGGGGATGCTCCGAGGTTAGTTTGCTGTGTTAACATAACTGTAATGTTTTAGAGACCTGGTTGGATTGGTTGGAGAGAGAGAGAGCCTAGCGTAATTAGAGCTAGTTTTTGGTTGGGTTGTTTTTTCAGTAGTTTCATTGTTGGTTTGGTACAGTAGCCAGATTGGTACTGACGGCCTGGGTTGAGCAGGATGGAGGCTTTTGTGGAAGCACCATCTGAGAAATTGTTGTTTGCCCTTAATAAGGAACAGTTGTTGCAATTGGCAGAAAAGTATGGCATGGAATTGTCATCAGCCATTAGAACTGGTAAGAAGGGACCCTTGCGTGACTCCATTCACGAGTTTTTGTGTGAGCAGAGCATTTTGCCTTCAGGAAAAGGTGGTGACGCTCATGTGAAGGGTATGTCAGAGCCTATGCAGTCAGAGAGGGTAGGCATACTGACTTTTGAGCAACAAAGAGAGATGAAGGCACTTGAATTTGAGTGGGCGCAACAGGCTAAGGAGAAAGAACGTCTTTTTGAACTGGAAAAAATCAAATTAGAACGAGAATTGCAACAGCAAGCAGATATGGAGAGACTCAAATTTGAAAAAGAAATGGATTTGAAAAAAGGTGAAATGGACCTTACAGTACAGCTTGAGAAAATTAAAATTGAACAGGATCGTTTGAAACTAATGTCAGAAGGTAAGATTAGTGGAAATCTGTCCGGGTCAAGTATGGATAGCATGGTAAAGTACGTTCCAAAGTTTGACGAACGTGACCCAGACGTGTTTTTCTCACAGTTTGAACAGATGGCCTCTGACAAAAAGTGGAGTGAAGAGGATAGAACGGTGCTTTTGCAAACTGTACTAGTAGGACGCGCACGGGAGGCATACTTGGCATTAACACCTGTTGATAGGCACAAGTATGCTGAGGTGAAAAAAGCGGTCTTGAAATGTTATGAACTGAATCCAGAAGCTTACAGACAACGTTTCAGAAACTGGCGTAAACGTGATAATCAGACCCATGCTGAAGTGGCAAGAAAGTTGAGTACTTATTTTAACCGGTGGCTCACTTCAGAGTCTGTCTCAACTTACGAAAATTTGCGTGATTTGTTGATTTTGGAGCAGTTTAAGAACATTGTACCAGATCGAATTGCAACCTACATTAATGAGCAAAAGGCAAAGTCAGTGGAGGAGGCAGCCTCGCTTGCTGATACCTTTGTGTTGACTCATAAACGTAAGTCTTACAGCAGTCCTCCACGGTATAATAGCCACCAACGTTATGATCCTGCTCGTTCTCCTCCACAACGTTCTCCTCCTCGTTATGGTCGTAGTTCAAATCGATCCAATTATGGCAATTCCAGTAATGTTCCTAAATTTGATAATGGAAGTAGCAAATCTCGCCCAAGCCCGACGGATAAATGTCATTACTGTTTGCAGGAGGGACATTGGAAAAAGGACTGCCCGCTGTTGAAAGGCCGTAAATCTAATGCCAAGGTAGCTGGGTGTGTTTCTGTTGTGCATCCAGTTGATTTTGGCGTCTCTGATCTAACACCGTTACCTCGTTTGGAAGTTCATTGTGAGCAAGTGATTGAAGATGGTGCATCTGTGTCAGACGAGCAGACGAAATCAGTAGAGTCAGCTGCGTCTGATTTCGCTCCATTCATTAGTGATGGCTGGGTGTCATTGGTTGGAGAGACACAAAAAGTTCCAGTTAAAATCTTAAGAGACACTGGGGCATCTGAGAGTTTCATTTCTGGAGCAGTTTTGCCATTTTCCACAGCATCTGACACTGGGAAATGTATTTTGATTAGAGGAATAGGCATGCAGTCATTTTCTGTACCGTTGCACAAAATTCACTTGTGTTCAGGATTTGTGAATGGGGAGGTGACTATTGCTGTGAGACCGTCTCTGCCTATGCAGGATATCCATGTAATTCTGGGGAACAATTTGGGTGGGTGTTTAGTTTCTCCACCTCCAGTTGTTACACCTGTACCGCTATCTGTAGAGGAGCCAGACGCGTGTTGTCAAGAATTCCCAGAAGTGTTTACTGCTTGTGCTGTGACTAGGGCAATGTCTCGCACGCAGGCGCAATCGTCGGATGTGTCCAAATCTGTGCCTATTTTTGTTCCTGAGCTGCCCGAACCTCTGTCATGTCAAGATTTAATTGAGGCACAAAAGAATGATCAGAGCTTTGAGAAATATTTTGCCTTAGTTTCTACTGATCCAACGATGGGTTACTTCATTCAGAATGGCGTTTTGCTGCATACGTGGTTGCCAGGTGTTGATCCTGAAGTGGCAGGTCAGGTGATTCAAGTGATGGTACCTGACAAATACCGTGATTTGATTTTGAGAACAGCCCATGGAGCAGAGTCTGGGCATTTTGGAGTTAAGAAAACCTACCGACGTCTTTTGGAACATTTTTACTGGCCACGGATGAAACGCCATGTATCTAGATTTGTCAAAGCATGTCATGTTTGCCAGGTTGCGAAACAGAGTACTCCCATTAAACCTGCACCACTTCAACCTATTCCGTCTGTTGGCACACCATTTGAGCATCTCATTATTGATTGTGTAGGTCCACTACCCCCTTCGAAATCTGGTTGTGTGTACCTTTTTACCATCATGTGCCAGGCCACTCGGTATCCAGCAGCGTATGCCTTGAGAACAATTACCACAAGGTCAATATTGAAATGTTTGTCTAAATTCATTTCTGTCTTTGGCATTCCAAAGGTAATTCGGAGCGACAGAGGGTCTAACTTTACCTCCAGAACATTTGCTGCAGCGTTGAAGTCGATGCAGGTGAAGCACAATTTGAGCAGCGCGTATCACGCACAGAGTCAGGGGGCATTGGAGCGCTGGCATGCCACGTTGAAGTCTCTCTTGCGCGCTTACTGTGTTGAGATGCGGAGAGATTGGGAGGAGGCGTTGCCATGGCTCTTGTTGTCTGCGCGTGGTGTAGTTCAAGAAAGCACTGGTTTTAGTCCAAATGACCTAGTCTTTGGCCACAAAGTCCGGACCTCACTGTCTGTTTTAAATGCCAATCTGGATCTGCAGAACACTCCCGTCAGTTTCACTGAGTATGTAGATGGTTTTCGTCGTAGGCTGTTGCTTGCATGGAAAGAGGCAACCGAGCATTTGACTAAAGCTCAGGTGAAAATGAAGCTGCGTTATGACCGTAAAGCGAAGATCAGAGTTTTCAATCCAGGTGATCAAGTTTTAGCTTTGCTGCCCATTCCGGGGTCACCATTTATAGCAAAATACTCTGGTCCATTTACGGTTATGAGCCAAGTGTCAGATCTCAATTATTTACTGTCAACTCCTGATCGTAAACGATCACAGCAACTGTGTCATGTGAATTTACTCAAGCCTTACCACTCTGCAGGTTCCGACAAGGCGGGTGGGATTGCTGCGAGTCCAGTGGGTCTAGCCGTTGGGGTTGGGGAACCGCTCAACTGGCCGGAGGTGGCAGCTTGGGATGAAGTGCGCGCACCTGATGATTCAGTGTTACACGGGCGCTTGGATAATACTCAGCAGTTAAAGGAGCTAGATAGTCTCCTCGGTCATTTAAGTGAGGTACAGCGTAAACAGTTGTCGGATTTGATTTTTGAGTTTTTGCCTTTGTTTTCCGACACTCCAACCTGTACCACACTAATTGAACATGACATTGACACACAGGGTGCCCGCCCAATACGACAAAGATTTTATCGAGTGACTCCCGATAAACAGAAGAGTATGGAGGACAGTGTGCAGTATCTGCTTGATCATGGTCTCGCCAAGCCATCTTACTCCAGTTGGGCATCGCCATGTCTACTGGTGAAAAAGTCAGATAACACCTATAGATTCTGTACGGATTATAGGAAAGTAAATGCTGTGACTAGACCAGATTCTTTTCCATTGCCACGTATCGAGGACTGTGTGGATCAGGTTGGGAGTGCTCGTTATGTCAGCAAATTTGATTTATTGAAAGGTTACTATCAAGTGCCTTTGACGCAGAGAGCGAAGGAGATATCTGCATTCATTATCTCTTCCGGTTTGTACTCGTATACTCGAATGAGCTTCGGTTTGCGGAATGCTCCTGCAACCTTCCAACGGCTCATGAATAGGGTCGTTGGGGGGCTGCAGGGGTGCGCGGTTTATTTGGACGACGCCGTTTGTCATTCAGACAGTTGGGACGAACATTTGGCTCGCATTCGAGCGCTTTTCCAGAGGTTGGTGGCAGCAAACCTCACAGTAAATTTAGCGAAATGCGAGTTTGCGCGTGCCACAGTCCTCTATTTGGGTAAAGTAGTCGGCCAGGGGATGGTGCGGCCCGTTAACGCAAAGGTGGCAGCTATTGATAATTTCCCTGTGCCGGCGACGAAGAAAGAACTTATGCGCTTTTTGGGTATGATCGGGTATTACCGCAATTTTTGCTGCAATTTTTCAACTGTTGTATCTCCTCTGACCAATTTGTTGAAGGGTGGCGCCAAATTCATTTGGTCGGAGGAGTGTCAGCAGGCTTTCCAGAATGCAAAGCTTTTGTTAACATCAGCTCCGGTCCTGGCTGCACCCAGGCTGGATCTGCCATTCCAGTTGCAGGTGGATGCAAGCCAGGTGGGAGCAGGTGCGGTCCTCCTGCAGGCTGATGATGATGGAGTAGCCAGACCGGTTTGCTATTTTTCAAAAAAATTCAACAAATACCAATTTAATTATTCAGTGATTGAAAAGGAAGCATTAGCATTGATTTGGGCATTGCAACACTTTGAAGTCTATGTGGGAGGGGGTCTCCATCCAATTGTGGTCTACTCAGATCACAACCCTCTCACTTTTCTGCAGTCTTTCAAAGGGTCCACCAACCAGCGCCTGTTGCGCTGGGCACTGTTTCTGCAGCCATTCCACCTGTTGATCCGCCATATTCGCGGGGTGGAAAATGTAATGGCTGATGCGCTCTCTCGGGCTCTGGACCAGGAGGTCTAATCATCTCCACTCACTCCTAACCTGCGGTTTTTCTCTGTTTCCCTTAAAGGTCGCTGTCCGGGTACCAGGATTTGCTGGGTGCAGGGAAGGTCGGAGGGGAAGGAGGGTGTTTGGGATGGTTTGGGTTCTGGTTGGTCTGGGGTGGAGGGGAGGTGCGTCAGTGGGACTAGAATATAGCTACTGGGGCTACTGTAGTTTTTTGTTTTCTATTTTTTGATGGTGCTTCAGAGACCCAGTGAACACGGGTCTCTGTTTTTAAGGGGGGGGATGTCATGCCCGGCTCTGCCGGTTAGTGTTTGGGGCAATTTGGTCCTCCGACCCGCAGGTGGAGCTGTCATGCCCGGCTCTGCCGGTTAGTGTTTGGGGCACTTTGGTCCTCCGACCCGCAGGTGGAGCTGGTCTGTGAAGACGTGCAACATCTCAGAGGGCTGCTGATTGGGCGGCCTATAAAAGGCCTCCCATCAGCATGCTCTCGAAGCTCTCTCGTCCCACAGGCACATTCGTTTGGTGACCGTATGGTCACGGCAACGACGGCCGGGATTAGCACCACACTTGCACCCTTTTGGGACAACACTCATTTACTGATACATTCCTTGGTTAATTCACATTACTGATCACTGATACATGTTGTAAAATAAAAGATCTGTTGGCTAAAATGTACAAATCGGTGTGGTCTCCCTTAATGTTACAGCCACTAACAAGCCAGTGGTTGTGACAAGTCCTTGGCAGTAATAATAATAATAATAATGGATTAGGTTTATATCCATCCATCCATCATCCATCCATCATCTTCCGCTTATCCGAGGTCGGGTCGCGGGGGCAACAGCCTAAGTAGGGAAACCCAGACTTCTCTCTCCCCAGCCACTTCGTCTAGCTCTTCCCGGGGGATCCCGAGGCGTTCCCAGGCCAGCCGGGAGACATAGTCTTCCCAACGTGTCTTGGGTCTTCCCCGTGGCCTCCTACCGGTTGGGCGTGCCCTAAACACCTCCCTAGGGAGGCGTTCGGGTGAGATCCTGACCAGATGCCCGAACCACCTCATCTGGCTCCTCTCGATGTGAAGGAGCAGCGGCTTTACTTTGAGTTCCTCCCGGATGGCAGAGCTTCTCACCCTATCTCTAAGGGAGAGCCCCGCCACACGGCGGAGGAAACTCATTTCGGCCGCTTTTACCCGTGATCTTATCCTTTCGGTCATGAGCCAAAGCTCATGACCATAGGTGAGGATGGGAACGTAGATCGACCGGTAAATTGAGAGCTTTGCCTTCCGGCTCAGCTCCTTCTTCCCCACAACGGATCGGTACAACGTCCGCATTACTGAAGACGCCGCACAGATCCGCCTGTCGATCTCACGATCCACTCTTCCCTCACTCGTGAACAAGACTCCTAGGTACTTGAACTCCTCCACTTGGGGCAGGGTCTCCTCCCCAACCCGGAGATGGCATTCCACTCTTTTCCGGGCGAGAACCATGGACTCGGACTTGGAGGGGCTGATTCTCATTCCGGTCGCTTCACACTCGGCTGCGAACCGATCCAGCGAGAGCTGAAGATCCCGGTCAGATGAAGCCATCAGGACCACATCATCTGCAAAAAGCAGAGACCTAATCCTGAAGTTACCAAACCGGAACCCCTCAACGCCTTGACTGCGCCTAGAAATTCTGTCCATAAAGGTTATGAACAGAATCGGTGACAAAGGACAGCCTTGGCGGAGTCCAACCCTCACTGGAAACGTGTTCGATTTACTGCCGGCAATGCGGACCAAGCTCTGGCACTGATCATACAGGGAGCGGACCGCCACAATAAGACAGTCCGATACCCCATACTCTCTGAGCACTCCCCACAGGACTTCCCGAGGTACACGGTCGAATGCCTTCTCCAAGTCCACAAAGCACATGTAGACCAGTTGGGCAAACTCCCATGCACCCTCAAGAACTCTGCCGAGAGTATAGAGCTGGTCCACAGTTCCACGACCAGGACGAAAACCACACTGTTCCTCCTGAATCCGAGGTTCGACTATCCGGCGTAGCCTCCTCTCCAGTACACCTGAATAAACCTTACCGGGAAGGCTGAGGAGTGTGATCCCACGATAGTTGGAACACACCCTCCGGTCCCCCTTCTTAAAGAGAGGAACCACCACCCCGGTCTGCCAATCCAGAGGTACCGCCCCCGATGTCCACGCGATGCTGCAAAGTCTTGTCAACCAAGACAGCCCCACAGCATCCAGAGCCTTAAGGAACTCCAGGCGGATCTCGTCCACCCCTGGGGCCTTGCCACCGAGGAGCTTTTTAACTACCTCAGCGACCTCAGCCCCAGAAATAGGAGAGTCCACCACAGACTCCCCAGGCACTGCTTCCTCATAGGAAGACGTGTTGGTGGGATTGAGGAGGTCTTGGAAGTATTCCTTCCACCTATCCACAACATCCGCAGTTGAGGTCAGCAGAACACCATCCGCACCATACACGGTGTTGATAGTGCACTGCTTCCCCTTCCTGAGGCGGCGGACGGTGGTCCAGAATCGCTTCGAAGCCGTGTGGAAGTCGTTTTCCATGGCTTCCCCGAACTCCTCCCATGTCCGAGTTTTTGCCTCCGCGACCGCTGAAGCTGCACACCGCTTGGCCTTAGATTTATATCGCGCTTTTCTATTATTAGATACTCAAAGTGCTCACAGAGAAGTGGGAAACCCAGCATTCATTCACACCTGGTGGTGGTAAGCTACATCTGTAGCCACAGCTGCCCTGGGG
Organism: Nerophis ophidion; assembly: GCF_033978795.1. Classification (NCBI taxonomy): domain Eukaryota; kingdom Metazoa; phylum Chordata; class Actinopteri; order Syngnathiformes; family Syngnathidae; genus Nerophis; species Nerophis ophidion. The sequence goes on from NC_084618.1 coordinate 59,169,676, forward strand.
TAGACTGACGGAAGCGTGGCTGCCAGTTTGCGCCTACGGCCCCTCCGACTACCACTTATCATTCATCATTCACTCACCAGTGTGTGCGGCACCGGGGGCAAGGGTGAAGTGTCCTGCCCAAGGACACAACGGCAGCGATTTGGATGTCAATAGGTGGGAAGCGAACCTGCAACCCTCAGGTTTCTGGCACGGCCGCTCTACCCACTACGCCAGTAGTCTGTGTCGAATGACTCGGCTTGTGCCATCATGTTATTGTTACTTGGACTACAGTTGGCCCAATGCTGTGTCACGACTACAAGGGATATTTACGTTTTTAACTGTTTGTTTGTTGATATTTTTTGTGTTTTCAATAGGTCCTTTTCCACCCAAACAGTGGTGCTGCTGGGCGTTTTGGCGACTTGCAGGCAGTGCGAGCTGGGAAATACAAAGCTTTCTACATGACAGGTATGTTGCACCACAACATTTCAGTTTGTCAACAGAAGAATACTTGAACCTGCGCCCTACCCAGATAAGGCTAGAACCAGATTGACAGCTTTTTATTTTTATTTTTTTAAATGCAAGCAAATGTACTAAGCATTTGAACAGTATCGGCAGTGCTCCACTTTTTAAGTTACAGCCTTATTTCAAAATTGGGAAAAAACAACATTTTTATCTTCAAAATTCTACATGTACAGACACATCCCAAGCAATCTGATGGAGCTTGAGATCTGCTGCAAAGAGTATTGGGCAAAAATGAATGTGTAAAACTGCCCACAGATAGGTGCGCCAAGCTTGTGGCATTGTTTTCAAGACGACTTGAGGCTGTAACTGCTGCCAAAGTACGAAGTATAGAGTAAATGCTGTAAATACTTATTATTTTTAATACATTTGCTTATAAGAACATATATAATTTTTACATTGTCATTATGGGGTATTGTGTGTAGAATTTTGAGGACAAAAATGAACTTATTCCATTTTGGAATAATGCTGTAACATAAAATGTGGAAAAAGTGAAACACTGAGAATACTGTACAACAGTGTTTTTCAACCACTGTGCCGCGGCACACTAGTGTGCCATGAGATACAGTCTGGTGTCACCTATTTGGGTAAAAAATATTTTTTGCAAACCAGTAATTATAGTCTGCAAATTATGTGTTGTTACTGAGTGTGTGTGCTGTCTAGAGATCGGCAGAGTAACCGTGTAACACTCTTTCATATCAGTATGTGGCAGCTGGTAGCTAATTGTTTTGTAGATGTCAGAAACAGTGAGAGACAGTGTGTAGGTAAAAAGGTGTCTAAAATATAAACAAAAGGTGAGTGCCCCTAAGAAAAGGCATTGGAGCTTAGGGAAGTCGAGGCAGAACTAAACTAAAACCGAACTGGCTACGAAGTAAACAAAACAGAATGCTGGACAACCGCAAAGACTTACTGTGAAGCAAAGACGGCGTCCAAAATGTACACACAAACATGACATGACAATCAAAAAGGATAAAGTAGATGCGGGAAAAATCGCTTAAAAGGAAGACATGAAACTGCTACAGGAAAATACCGAAAAAAGAGAAAAGGCCACCAAAATAGGAGCGCAAGACAAGAACTAAAACACTAAACAGAGGAAAACAGCAAAAAAGTCAAAATAAGTCAGGGAGTGATGTGACAGGTGGTGATAGTACACCTACTTTGAGACAAGAGCTATACTGATGCATGCTTGGTTATGGTTTAAAGTCATATCCCACAATTGCGACAACGACTTTGTACTGTCAACTGAGTTTAGTTTTTTAATGATTTCTGCTGGTGGTGTGACTCCGCATTTTTTCAACGCAAAAAAATGTGACTTGGCTCAAAAAAGGTTGAAAAAAAACAGCTGTATAAAAAGAAATCTGTGATATGTGCATCGCCGCCCTATTTTCAGCTTAAATGAAGCGGTAGGAAAATGGATGGATGGATGTTGTTGCCGAGATGAACTATAAACCAATAGCACCTGTGTACACTGCAGGTGCAGCTGAAGCATGTGGCGGCGACGTGGGAACACAGGAGCTCCACAACCCACCATTAATATTTGATCTGGAGCATGACGAGGCAGAGGCAACGCCCTTAAAAGTCGACACGCGTGAACACCAGGAGGTAACCGAAAGGGTCGCCGGCTGGAGGGAGGAATTACTGTGGGACGTCGCCACCGACCCATCGGTGTCGGCCGCCGACTACTCAAACGATGACGCGGCGGTGCCTTGCTGCGACTTGGCACCACCTGTCTGCCGTTGCCCGACACAGGGCTGACGGTAGGAAGGAAAACAAAATAAGTGCGGTTTGACATGTGCTGTTTGTCAGGTACGATGTCCAATGTACACGCAAACAGAAGGTCAGAGAGCGACGGTTGATCAATAAGAAAAAGAGGAAAACATTTGTTCAGCAATTTGAGCAATCTCATTTGCGCCTCACACAACAAGAGTATCATACATAATAGTTATACAAAATATTCAAGCCAATTTGGGAATGAATTCTGAATCAACCTTTTTTTCCCTATTCTTTATTGTCAGTATGGTACAATGCAATGTAGTGTAAGGTGTCCTAAGGGCGCCACCTTTTGGCATAATTATGGTGTTACATATGTTATATACACATTTTACACATAGTAAAAAAAAAAAAATCTTCAAAATATAGCTATTCACTGTCAGTTTGCGTTTAATACTTTTACCCACGTAGTAAAAATAAACATGACTTAACATATTCAGCATCGTGTCGCAAATAGTCTGAAATTCAAGGACTTATCACTTCATCGGATTCCCATTTATATCCACTGGCTCCTTCACTCGTCTCACATCCTGATATCTAAGTTAATACAATTAGTAGCACAGCTGCATCCTCATACTTCAAACTTGTTAGATTTAAATGCTCTCCTGTGTGGAATACTTGTATTTTGAGGTGATGGCGACTAAAACATACACAGTAATGTTTATTTAAATAGAATTTTAAAAAATGCCCGCACAGTAGATTTGAACTGCATTCTTCGCAAGGAGCCTTCTGCGCAGAAATATAAAAAAAACAAGACATCTCAGTTTGAGATGAATAACCACCACTGAGGTTTTTCACCCGCTCCCTTTGGTTTGTTTTCATCAGGATTACACAAAAAGCTCATTTTCCCAACGTTTGTGCTGTAAGGTATAGAATAGGCCTGCTAATTAACTAGCATTGGTCAAGATATGCGCTTTAGAAAAGTATGTATACTGTATGACGTCAAAGACTTCAAGAAGCTACGAGTATGACGTTTACATTTCAAGTAGGAGCCGTTTCACCTCTTAGTACTACTTCTTATTTTGAAAGTACTTTCAAGATACTGCAAGTCTACTCATAATTACAGGAGTATTAAGGCCACACGAAAGGAAAAACAATGGTAATTAGAATATTTATGGGAACATGTAACTCACTAAACTAAAATTTGATGCAAGATAAGGTGTACAAGCTCATTCTCGTGACTTTGTAAAGGCCAACTTTAGTCTTGCAATATTGTCATTAATTAGCAATTTTTTCGCGTAAAATCACGACTTTATTCTTGCAATATTTCAGAATTCTGGTCAAAATATTACTTTCCTCACAGTATGACTATATTCACAAGGTAATTTTATTAATACAATTCTAACTTTTTCTTCACAATACGTTGGTCATCGCTGTCAGAAAATCATAATGTATTAATATTACGACTATAATGAAAGTAATATTTTTTTTCTAGTAAATTCATGCTTTGTTTTCACATTATTTTTCTGAAATTATTCTTTTTTTTTTGTTAAATGAATACTTTTTCCACTTAAAATTTCAGCTTTGTTCTTGCAATATTTTCATAACAGAAAAAAAAATTCTGGTCAAAATATTACTTTCCTCTCACAATGTGAGGATTTTATTCTCACAAAATTATTACTTTTTCCTGATAAAATTACAACTCTGTCCTCACTATATGTCATTGCTGTCAGAAATAATTGCATTCTCTTAATATTACAACTTTATTCCAATCAAATACTTGTTTTTTCTAATACAATTGTGTCTCTGTTCTTACATTTTTTGTAAAATTATTCGTATTTTTCTTGTAAAATGACTACTTTTTCCACTTAAAAATCCAAGTTTATTCTTGAAATATTTTCATAATATATAGATTAAAAATCGTTTTGACCACATGATTACTTTTCCTCTCACAATATTATGATTTTATTCTCACAAAATGATTACTTTTTTCCTGATAAAATTTTAACTTTGTCCTCACAATACATAACTGCTGTGGAAAAATCATATTATGACTTTATTTCTATCAATTTAATACTTTTTTTCTAGTAAAATTATGGCTTTTTTTTCAAACTTTTCTTTTGAAATTATTATATTTTTACTAGTAAAATGACTACTTTTTCCACTTAAAGTTAGGACTATTTTTGCAATCGTAAACCTTTTTTGTGTGAAAATTAAGACTATTCTCCAGATATTATGACTTTTCTTTCTAAAAATTATGACCATTGTCCTCAGTATTGGAACTTAATTAACTACTAAACCATACTTTCTGCTAAAAAAATAATTCTACTTTATGGTTGTAAGTAAATGACATTTGCATGTATTGTTCTGTGTGGCCCTAATACTCAGTACATTAGCACAAACAGTGACATAAAAGGTCAGTAGGTTCTTTAGGGAATGTTGACCGAGTCAATACGCATTGCTCGTGTCATGTTTGATTGGTTATCTCAAATGTACCTGGTTTAAGTCAACAAAACAAGTTACCATGGCGATGTACCAGGCCTAATGTGACCCTCGCCAACCTACAAATGCTGGTTCGCTCTTGAGAATCAATGAAGTAACATACATCACCTTCACTATTGTTCTATCAGTGTAGGGGATTTTTCATCATGAGATGTTCCTAATGAGTGAACTTTGCACTCTCAGGTCATGTATTTATTGAGCTACACAGAATCCAGAAAGACCAGAGTGTAACATTCCGGTAGGATATGACCCTCGACCTGCAGGGGTATGTGTGACAGTATGTGAGAAGGGACTTTTGTCCATTCAGTCAGGGATACAAGGAGACGGGTGGGGCTTTGACAGTTAATTTAGTTGCTGACTGGGGGGAATTCATTTTCATCATCCAGACACACGGGGCCTTCTGCAAACTCATGCTCGGGGAAGACCTCCCCCTTCTGGGCTCCACCATCCTCGGAGTATCCTATGAGTAGTTGAAGAGAATACTTACCCCTCATCCATTTTTGCTGCCACATTAAAAATCTTGCAAGGTTTCAATTCCAGGAAAACTCACCCACGAGTGTGGTGGAGGTGGGCGGGCTTGATGGGAGCGCCACAGTGGCAGCGTATGATTGACTGACCGGTTGGTTGGAAACCTCCCCTGATGTCTCCTCTTCCGTCTCTCCCACCTGCTCCTCGCTGTCATCAAACAACCTGCGGGAGCCAAGAAAACGGTTACAGATGTTTGTCTAAAATAATTAAGATCCACCATCACATGGTACACCTTTAGACACAAACATTTCCTGCATATGCGTAATTTGAACGTTATTTTGGGAAATCTGCCATTATATTCTTATTTAGTGATGTGCGATACCACTGATTTTCTTTCCGATCCGATACAGAAAAAAATTCAGCCTGGTATCTGCAATTCCGATCCGATACCGCTCCTTTGTGCAAATGTACCTAATGTGTCTGCTAAAATTTTAAAAGTTGTGTATTTCAAATAAAATAGCATAAATAATAGTTATTTATTATTATTATTATATATTAGTCATTATATTATACTATATTATTATTATTATTATTACTACCATCATATATTTATTATTTTACTTATTATTATTTTTATTATATATTTCAAACTCTGAACTATATTGAGGTAGTGGTGTAAATAACAATATAGCTAAGATAATACGACAGAAAAAACAAAAATGTTTTTCAAACAATAACAAAATAAAATAACATAATATAAACATTAAAATACATCAAAAATAACTACTATTAGAATAAAACGTAAGTCACAATTCAGTTACATAAATATGTTAACGTGCTCCTGTTAATGATACATATTATCTCAAATAACTTAAGTGTGAAAAGTATCTGTGTTTTGATTTGAGAGTCGATATTAGAGAAGAAAGATCTGTTATTGGCAATATCGCTATTTCAGAACCGATCCGCACATAACTAATTCTTACCGGTGACAGTGCAGGAAGTGGCTAGGAATATGTTTGTCGTAAAAATTCATTAGACTTGCCCTGTTATTCATTAATTGACATTTTACATGCGCTTCTTCATGCAAAACGGGTGCACTACCCACAGGAGGGTGATGCTGCACACACATCCATAAAAAATTGTTAAAATCATGTATGTTTTTCACGGTTATACTTAACAATTGTTTAAGGAAAAAGGAACCCCAGATAAACTATTGCTACAGTATTTTCTAAACGGACCGAAGCGCAGCAATTAAATTTTCAAGCAATGTTAAACACACCTGTGTTTTTGGACCAGCACGCATTCACCTCCATCCTGTGGATCCACATTATAGATGTAAAGATACCCGTCGGATGACGCCACCAGCAGGCGAGGCAGCTTCTGAATCCTGACCAGCAAAAAAAAAACAAAATTGGCGTGAAAGCGCAAATGCGAGGCTTTGCCTCCCCCAGCCCTACTGCCTTACGTGGCCAGGGCACAGATGTTCTTCAAGCCGAACATGTTAAGCCGCACGGTGGCGAAGGCTCTGTCCTGATGCATCATGTCGGACACCTGAGCCGGCAAGTAGGTGCTGGCAGCTGTGAACATTTTGCCGACATATGCAGACCATGTGGGAGACTCCTCCTCTTGACTAGAAGACACGCATGTGTGTCGTTTAATGGAAAAGTGCACAAGTGAGGTGTTTTTCCAATGCAGTATCTCACAAACGTGAGCAACCATGTTTATTACAGTACACAATCTCCTTAAGGAACAACGTTAAAGAAATGGGAACATACATTAGAGTAGCCAGGGTGCAGCTTACAGTGGGGCAAAAAAGTATTTAGTCAGCCACCGGTTGTGCAAGTTCTCCCACTTAAAATGATGACAGAGGTCTGTAATTTTCATCATAGGTACACTTCAACTGTGAGAGACAGAATGACGAGTTGAGTTTATACCAAAATGGATACATGGATGATACAGCAGAGGATTGGGAAAATGTCATGTGGTCAGATGAAACCAAAATAAACGTTTTCGTATAAACTCAACTTGTCGTGTTTGGAGGAAGAAGAATACTGAGTTGCATCCCAAGAACACCATACCTACTGTCAAGGATGGGGGTGGAAACATCATGCTTTGGGGCTGTTTTTCTGCTAAGGAGACAGGACGATTGATCCGTGTTAAGGAAAGAATGAATGGGGCCATGTATCGTGAGATTTTGAGCCAAAACCTCCTTCCATCAGTGAGAACTTTGAATGGTTGACCAAATACTTATTTTCCACCATAATTTACAAATACATTCTCTAAAATTCCTACATTGTGAATTCCTGGATTTTTTTTTCACATTCTGTCCCTAACAGTTGAAGTGTACCTATGATGAA